>NC_135398.1:10472829-10772829 GCF_051989625.1 Stigmatopora argus
ATAAATTAAAAGGAGGGTTTACTGCACCTCAAGCTTTAATGTACACACGCGAAAATTGGAGTAATCGTATTAAAGGAAGATTAAAGCCACTCATCCTCTCTTTAAACTGCAACTATTTGGACATCAGATGCCCTGGTGTCACATGTTATGAGAATAAAGTCAGACTGTTAAGAGATTAAAGTAATGATTTCACACAAAAATGTGTAGAATTTAGAGATTTTATTTAAATACAAAAAAGGTAAAAAGTATGTATTTTTTCTTGTGAGAGAAGAAAAAAAAACACTTTTTTTTTTTTTTACATTGTTGTAAAAAGTACTATTGGAGGGGTCTTCACAAATCATGTCACATTCAAATTGTACAATGATATTAGGGCAGAAAAAAAACAAAGTCAAAAGTCAATAAAATGAAAAAAAAACTTATTTTTGAATGGGCATATATTTTTCTACTTTTAAAGGGAATTTTATACACTGATTACCCAATATTGATCCATACATACGACACATCAGATTATAAGGCACACTGCCATCCTTTGAGAAAGTCTTTTAATTGCGCCTTATAGTTGAGAAAGTACTGTACACTACTCATCCCTTCCTTTTTGTATGTTGTACATTGTACATTGTCGCTTAATTATATGTTCCACGGGCATAAATCATCATCACGACATTGAACAAGGTAAAAAGTAGAAGAAGCCACACTTGATAGTCGCTTACGTAACGTCGCCGTCACCTTCCATACTGTATGATGATGAGTCAAGGTTCTTATTGCACACCTCCACCACCGCGACGCTCACATGCTCATCTCCATTTCTGCTGCTGAGTTCACAACGTGCCCCCTCCAGACCCCCACTCGATGGCAAATGAATAAAACAGTGTTAGCAAGTTGATCATCTGTTCTCATTTTGCAGCTGAGTTGTTATGTCAGTGGATGCATCAAATTAGGAACAGCTTCCCTCTATGGATAAATATGTACTGTACTGAAAATGGTGCCTGGACAGCATCAATATTTGAGACTATTTCAACCAGGAATGTTATTATTAACACCAATGGACATGTTAACTTTCAATTTATTCCATGCTAGATTACATTTACTGGTCAAAAAACACATTTTATGTAAAGTGTGTGTATGTGTGTGTGTGTAAGAGTGTGTAAAGGTAACAATAATCTTCCCTAATTAGACAAAGTCCAAACCTTATCAGAATAGTAGAAATGTCATTCATTCAGTTTTTGCACCTTTCTGTGGCATAATAACACTGAATTCTACGTGTGTGTTTTTTTCAGAAAAATCTGTACATAATAGAACGAGTGTCTGTATAAAAATAACTTTCAAAGTGGAAAGATAGATATTACAAATGGCAGACAATCTGGCATACTTGGGTTTATGTTTTTCTTATTACTTTATTTTTTCATCTCTTACATTTCATAAAATATAAATTTAAGGAAATAAGATGAATTCAACTGGCATGCATTTAATAAATACAATTTCAGTCATAACTTACTTTTTCTTAACTCCAAAAAAGGGGAACCAATTTGCCATTTGACAAACAAATAAACACAAAATTAGATCCCTTTCGGGAGAAAGGATTTTGTCAAAAAGAGACACAGGAGAGTAAACTTATGTCACATTAAAGCAATTTTTTTTTTAAATTCCTTTAATTATTATGACCCAGAATATGACACAATTCACACGTGCACATCCATGTACCCCCCTTTTCTTCCCCTCTTGTTGTGTGTCCTAGAAAACACGTTGACACAGCTGTCACTACTAAAAAACTACACACACTCCTACACAAGGGATTATTATTAGAATTGCTTGTACATACTTTATTTACAGTACCTACTGTATAATTACATCCATAGCCTCAAACTTATTGCGCTTTTTTACTTTGACTGATGTTTTTTTTTTCCATTGCTTGCAGGACATGCATATAGAGGTGGATGAAAATGGCACCTTGGATTTGAGCATGAAGAAAAGTAAAGACGGCATCCATTCCAAAGCACCTTCAGATGACCAAGCACATCCCGAGTCGCTGATGGGGGCGGCGACCAAAGGCTGTGGTACTGTGCGGATAAGCCCCACCTTCTACCATCCGCTGTGCGACCGGGACAGCTGGGACGGCCACGTCCCCATTAACTTCAGCCAAGCACATGTGATACATGACAATGAGGTAAAAAAAAAATTAAAAACAAAAAATGGTTCGTATCAGCAAAATGTCACTGTAGAATTTGACTTCTTGTCTAAACATTAGCGCCACCTGATTAATCTATTGAGGGGAAATAATTACAAATCGCTCCTTTGCAAAGACAGTTGTTCATCTTTTGTATTAATTTATTGTGATGAATAATAATATAGAGATCTGCTATAATCGATGTCCATTATTAGCCTTTCAAATGAGTCTTCTTCAGAAAAATAACTCAGTTGAACTCAATTAGACGCATATTTCATATTATTAATATTTTTTGGGTTTTTTTCTTTTTCAAAGTAGAAGAAAATAACATATTTGTTCAATTTAAGCATAACGATCTTAATTTGAAATACAGAATTGGGGTAATATTACAGTACAGTTTGATTTCTTGTACATTAAACAACTTTATTGGGTGAAAGTTAAATTTATATCCTAAAATTGTGTTTTAATCTTAGCATTATTACAAATTGTGCATTTTTTTCAATACGACTTGAATTATTCTAATGTTATTTTCAAAGTAAAATGCATACATTATTCGCCTTAAAATGGTGACTTTTTCTAGGGGTGTATTTATTTTTTAAATGTAGTCATTTCAATATCAACGCATGTATTTTTTTTTATATTCAAAAGTTAAGCAACTAACCCAGAAATAATCTCAACGGCCTTATGAATCTACATATATAAATAATATTATTTCATCCAAAACATGTATGATGCATTTAATGGTATCATTTAAGTTGGTTAAAGAATTTCCTTGTAACAGAAGTTGCACTCATTGGCCTGAATGTTCCTTAATCTGGGCTTTAAGGCTTTTGTTTTCTTTTAATTTCACTCATTTGTTTATGATATCCAGCACATGTGACCTCCTTTCTTTCTATACAACATCTGGTGATTCCTGTCTGGAGGGAGACGGGGTGGGGTGGGGCGTGGGGGGCATACGTCATTATAAATATGTGGATTAATGTGACTTTGAATGGATGTATAGTTTCCTAGGGGAAAAGTATCCTAAACCGTAATCTCTATGCCTTGCCCTCTAACTCAGAGGTTTGTGTTTTAAGAGTATTATGCTCGGACGGGGGGGCGGGGGCTGCCTAATTAGTGACTTTGAGGTCAGCGCAGAATGACTCTGATATCCTGCTGTGATTTTTTGTGTTAAAGCAGGAGGACTTCGATCATGTTAGCATGGATGAGCAGCACTACCAAGGCGATGCTGGCATGATGAAGGCCAAGATGCTCCTACGAGAGTCCAAGAAAGAGCTTTTGAGGTATGCTGGGGTGTTGCCAAAGAACTTTTCTCCACGCAGCCACGATACCCAACATGAGCTTATCCGACAGATGGTAGGGGAAAGATAAATAGGTGTTCCCGGGGCTTTTAATTACAGAAGACAGACATAGATGCGTAGGATGCGGTACTGGGCAAAAGTTTTAAGTCACTGTGAGCTTTTTTTGTGTGTTTTTTAATGATTCCCTGCCAGAGAAGTCTCATTTGTTTATAACTGTCTAATAATGCCAGTGAAGAAGTCATTAGCTGCACGCAAGCAGTTATCCGAATTGCACACACACACAAAAAAACAAGAAACATTCAGATACTGTTTTAAATATAGCTTTCTGGTCCTAATTTTAGTACCTAAAAAAATACATATTATCATGACCAATTTCCTTTACATTTTTTCCTACATTTTAAACTTTATTCCCATAGAATTAAGCATTTTTCTCCGAATATAAAAATTTAAATATTTTAAGATTATTTCTCTTGTAAATAGTTTTTTCCCTAAACGTTATCATTACTCTCACAAAAAAAATCTCATGATATTACAAAGCCATTCTTTTTACATCAAAATATTTATTGTTATTCGCTTTTAATGACACCTCGATTGAGGCACAATTATTTTAAAAATTGCCAAGCAACTCTTTCCACATCCAACGACCACCTAATTCCCCACATTTTCCTCACATTCATTCACATTTCATTCACTACATATCTAGCCTAATAAAACGAACACCCCCACCCCCTTTTTTTCCTTTGTCCTAATATTTAGTGACATTATTCTTGTAAAATGAGATAATCCAAATCGTAGCAAAGTGTGGGCCTTGTGTGCCTCACATTGTAACTGGTATGTCTGCAGGTTCATTTGGACAGAGAGGGATGTTGTCACTTTGAAAAGTGAGTTTTTGCCTCTGCTAGTTGGAGTGCATGCTCTGCAGAGCTGTGACCAGCGTTAGTAGGACCTTCTAGTCTGGACCCTCACTGACACTAGCGGATGTCATTAAACAAACATGATGCATTTCTTACTAAATGTACTAACCCCACCCCCTTTCTGACCCTCCACCAGCCTGCTTCCTGCTCTTCCTCTTCCTCACAGTTAATGTCCCGGTCCACGGGATGTCACTCTAATGTATGTGTAAAATGTTGTGTGCCCTCCCGCAGCTGTCCGACCCCTGGCTGTGACGGAAGCGGACACGTGACGGGGAATTATGCTTCGCATCGCAGGTATACTGACATGAATGACTCTCATTAGCACTGGTTGAATCTGCAATGAATCGGGCTTTAGTTCTTTCTGGCATTCAAGAAGACATGGCAAATTAGTGTGGATCAAATATTTAATAGTAGTAGTATTAGTAGTATTAAAATCAATCTTGTATTTTTTTTTATTTTATTCTGTTAAAATTATTTCTTTTTGTGTAATAATACAGGATTGCGTTTTTCCTCATGTTACAGTAATTTGTCAAATTGAACAATTTTTGTCACATATTTGTGATATGTTTTTGGTTAAGAAATATTTATGGGTGGGGAGGGGTGCTGGAGCCTATCCCAGCCAACTACAGGCACCGGGCGGGGTACACCCTGAATTGGGGGCCAGCCAATCGCAGTGCATGTTTAAGAACTCAATTATCATTATACTAATATTTTTTTATTAGGACTTTGTTCCTAAAAGTATGAGAACAATTGAAAAAAACATTTTTTATGAACATTTCTGCCATGACAACTTTTTCTTTATACATGTACATTTTTGCTCTCATTATGGCTGTTTTATTCCAATTGAATTACACTTTTATTCTCAAACAACTTCTTTTTTTGGTATGGTATTCTTCCTCTAACATGGCTTGACATTGTAGATCTTATTTTTGTCGACTGTGAAATAAGACATAAGCTCACAGTTCAAACTGATTGGACGTCTATTGCTATCAATGACAGCCAATGACTACAATTAAGAAATTTCTTATGATAGTGGCCAAGCCAAGCTAAACTATGACTGTTTTTGCAAATAACAACTAGCCACTCTTTGGCATTGCTGTTGTTATATTTAAAACACACAAATGAAAAGAATCCCAGCCAACAGACTAAACAAAAGCCCCCAAATAACAGCATCTTACAAATATTTGCCCCCAAATAAAAGCACCCGCGTGTATTTAAGATGCTTAAACGGAACGGTGTGATCAAAGAGTGCATTGAGATGACTGTTAGCTCTTTATCCCCTACGCAGCGTTTCTGGATGTCCCCTGGCTGACAAGACCCTCAAGTCACTGATGGCAGCCAACTCTCAGGAACTAAAGTACGTATTTAAGATGTCGCTGTTGTTGTTATTGTTACTGTTGTTTGAGGATTTTACGCCACTGAGCATTCTACTCTTGCTCCTCCCTCACCTCACCTGCATTTCTACATTCTGTACTTACTTGTTGGCATTTACAACACTCGCTATTTGCATGATGAGCATGATCTGCGTCTTCACTGTGCAGGTGCCCAACACCTGGTTGCGATGGATCCGGACACGTGACGGGAAATTACGCGTCGCACAGAAGGTAGCCAAGGGTGAGGGGTGGCAAAACATGCATGCCAAGCGTAATACACATTTTGTCACATGCGCGACATCGGAACAGATGGTGAAAGTCTCACTCTGGGATGCAAACACGCTGTACTTTTTCTATTCCACTTTTTGGGCTTAAAAATTGTTTACTTGCTGGAGATGTGCTTTGCTCAACCGCCATGACTGTCATAAGATGCCAAAAAATCTCTCACAAATGCAAATTGAATTAAAGTTAAAAAGGATTGGAATGTCATCGTTTACAAAGTGAAATAGTGATTTGGACACATGCAAGTCGTAATGAAAAAGACAACTGTGATGAATAAAAGAGATTGAACAATTGAATTCAATTGTTTAAAGCCCACATTCAGACACCAGTACAAATTAGAATGTTAATAATTTAGGCATACAATAGTAATGTTGTTATTTTCACTCTGGTATTTTCTATTTGAGATGTGGAATGTGAAGCATCTATCAATAAGCTTTTCTGAAAATTACTAAAAGCTTTTGATTATGGTTTTTCATTTAGTCTTAGAATTGAATCCTAATTAAATATAGATTATATTGTCATGAAACTAAAAAAAAATATGACAGAAAATGTAGTGTAGTTTATTGGTAAGATGTTTTTTTCTTCAAAATTTTAATACAAAATATGGAATCAGAAGTTATTTTGCCTAAAACTGACAAGGTTTGAAATTTCACAAATTTAAAGCCATGACAAACTGTGTTTTTTTTTCAAATTATCACAGCTAAACTGACACCTTTAACATCGGAACGTTCTAATTTAAGTCTTAATTTATTATTTTAATGTGACAACTCTATTTGTTGTATATTTTTTCCTGCAAAAAGACTTTTTTCATTATAACTATATCTTGATTCTTGAGGAGGAAAAAAAATCTATTTTCTCGTTTTTTTCCCCTCGCAATTCATTATCCGACAGTCATATTTAAAATGTGCTACGAAATTGGATTTTTAGTAATATTCCCTATTTTCTATTTACGTTAAACTTGATTTCCAACATATCCCAGCAAAAATATAGTATTCTAGAAAAACTACAACTTTATTTCTCTTTAAAAAAATAAAAAGTTAATTTTATTCTTACAGTCTTGGTCCTTTTTCAAATATGTTGAACTATAATATTTCCCCAATATTGGCAAAATCGAAACATTAAGTCAAGAAAAACCTTCTCTTGTGAAGGCGATGCTTCACCCAAGTTCTAGGCAGCTTTTCAAAAATGGGCAGGTACCCATTTTTCATTTCATGTCCCCATCAAACATTCAAATGCATGCTGTGCTGTGATTCCTTTGCAGCCTTTCAGGATGTCCACGTGCCAGAAAAGGAGGTTTGAAGCTTACCCCGAGCAAAGAGGACAAAGATGAGCAAGAGCTTAAGTAAGACATTTGTCTTGATCCTATTTTCATTTTCCTTGCTGTCACAAAACCCCCCCCCCAAAAAGTGTTGTACGTTTGGAACGTCCTTAGACCTGCGGGCCATCAAGTTGCACAAAGAAAATCAGCAGCTTTTGTACTCACATTAGTGAATTACTTTTCAAGGATTAGTGCGCTGTGATGTGTTTTGTGGGATTTGAAAGAGAATATCAGGCTTATCACTCTCTCGCTCACTCTCTCTCGCTTTGAGTGCTTTCTTTGTAATTATGTGAAGAAAACGTCGCTTGTGGCTTCATCATCCAAAACAATAATGTAATTGACACGTGAGCCTTAGCGGACATGTACATCTGGATGCGAGTTGTTTTTAATTTTGGGGGGCTTTTTTTAATTACTAATGCATCAGCTTATAGGCATTAAATGGGTATGGATCTCATACACATTAAAGGGGGGGATGGAAGTCCGTATGGCATTTCCTATTTGTGTCTATATACCTGTGTGTTATTTATTGTTTGGGTGATAGTTTATAGGGGTTAACTGAACGTGGCACACACTTGTGTGCTAAATGTGTGATTATTTTCATGTTTAGTAAATAAGAAACAAATTCAAGAAAGCATTTGGACTCTTTGCCAAGTGTACTCTTGTTACAGGCGGGGTAAAAATAACTTTCCACTAATGTTAAATCACTGGTAAATCAAGGTACCACTCTAATTCCTCTTGAATTTTAGGTTTAAATAGTTTTAAAAGTACTTCCACTGCATTTTCTCAATGTTGTGGTAAAAATCTAATTGTGTTACTTTTGTCTCGCCTTTGTTAAAACTTTATTTTATTGTATTATTTTCACAAGATTAGTTTTTGTCACTTGTAAAGTAAATATTGAATATTAACTTTAAATCATTTACGAAAGACAATTTTTACTCTGGTAATGTCATGTCAATTCTAGTAATTTTACCACTTCAGTACTTCTGCCTCCATTTTTCATTAAAATCATTAAATTATGCCCTTCCAGCCCTATACTGTAAAAAGCTGAGCCTTTTTAATCAAGAGTACAAAAGGGACATTTTTGGGCATGACTGCAGAGAATATTTACAGTTGACGTCTTTCTATTACTAACATTCACAGTGCCGTGTAAAACAACAACAGGGCCTGTAAATGCAACTCTTGATGAAATTTCCATTGGAGAGCCCCCATTAAAGTTTAGCGTGGATTAGTTACTTGCACTTAATGCGATTATTTGAGTCCATTTCCAGTTTTTGGCTACTTCTTTTTTTCATCAGCATTTGGCTGGATTAATCAACTTAATGGTCAACAGATCTTCCGGTCCAGTTATTGAAAGAGATTGTTTTAATGATCCCACGCTGCAATTTGCTCTGATATATAGAAATGTACTTAATATTTTTGTGGTCGTGGTTGTTATTTTTCTCAAACACATACATGAGGTTGTTCTACCTGCACGGATCCAAATTGCAAAAGATATAAAAAAAATCTGTCTTTGAAGTGACTTTTTAACAATTAATTTATCATTTCATTGACATTTTACCATGTTGGAATTTTTAGCTTCACTGGATGTTTATAAGGACACCAAATGTTGCCCGGGGAAAACCCAGAATATTTTTATCTTTTAATTATTTGCCTTAGCGTGTTCAATAGTCACCCTGATAGGATATCTATCATGAAATAAAGAATAACAAAGACAGGTTGTCATTATTTATATACTCAAATTCCAGAGATTTTGAGAAACACAAATTACTGATATTATCCTTGTGCTGACTAGTGTAGGGTTGCTTCCTATTAGTTTTTCGGCATTTTAAGGTTGCTGGTTAACTCATTGACTGCCATTGAGACCGTCTTTTTGACTGTCCGGGATGGTACTCGGACGTTTGGTCGCCGGACTTTTGGTCGCCCAGAAGGTTATTGATAATTACCATTTTAAATTGTTGCTCAAATTCCTTAAATACAAACTGCGAATTATTATTTTGTCATACTTAATGCCCTAAAGGCTATAGAAAAGCTCCAAATTTCCCGTACTTTTAGTGTTTTTTGTTGGAGAACTTGTTAAGACCCTGACTGACAGCTTCTTAAAAGGGACAACGTATGTACATACAAACTCTTATGCACTCACACGTCGGCTCAGTGAAACTGCTCATGGCCATTGTTGGCTTTGATTGATGCGTAGACCATGTTGTTTTACCTTGTTTGGTCGCCGGACTTTTGGTCACCAGACTTTTGGTCGCCGGACGTTTGGTCGCCTCACGTTTGGGTCCGGGCGACCAAACGTCCGGCGACCAAAAGTCCAGCGACCAAACGTCCGGTCACGGTCCGTGATGATAGAAAGTCTGTGAGTGTAAATAATAAATTGATCAGAGTACACAATTAAAACAATTCTTGTTTTATACTGCCTGTGCGGAAAAAAATAAAAACATTAATTGCTGAATGAATGTGTCACAGTGCCTCTCAGGCAGTACGAGATCATTTAATAGATTATCATTTGCCTAACTAATGAGCCGTAAATATGACATTCCTTCATGCACCTGTCTCAAATATTTTGACCCTCTTTCAAACATGTACGGCTATTTCTCCATCAGGTGTCCTGTGTTTGGATGCGAGGGACAGGGCCACATATCGGGGAAGTACACATCTCACCGCAGCGCTAGTAGTTGCCCGCTGGCTGCCAGGAGACAGAAGGAGGCGTCCCTCAATGGGCTGCCCTTTGCCTGGAAGAACAACAAACAGGAGCTGCCTCACTGCCCTCTGCCCGGCTGCAATGGCCTCGGCCACGCCAACAATGTCTTTGCCACCCACAGGAGGTTAGGCTCACCTTTAACTCACAATATGTATGGGTTTAATGGCACAGCCTCAAGCTAAATATTCCTGTCTTTAATCAACCAGCTTGTCGGGATGCCCACTAAACGCGCAAAGTATTAAGAAGAAGCACTCGGATGAAGAGATGATGACCATTAAACTGAAGGCTAGCAGTGGTAAGGTCACACTGAATTGGAGAATTTACACACCCAAATATTAGTTCACTATCCATTGGAAAACTCTGTTTCTAAATTGGTGTGATTATATCCAAACGAAACACAACATTAATATTGTTTGGCGCATTTTAGTCAAAAGAGATTGGATCTGTATGGCTGTCGGTGGTGTCTTAAATGCCGTTCTTCTGATTTTTCACATCCTTTAGACCACATGTGTCAAAGTGGCGGCCCGGGGGCCAAATCTGGCCCGCCGCATCATTTTGTGTGGCCCGGGAAAGTAAATCATGAGTGCCGACTTTCTGTTTTAGGATCAAATTAAAATGAAGAGTATAGATGTATATTAAATTTCCTGATTTTCCCCCTTTTAAATCAATAATTGTAATTTTTTAATGCATTTTTTCTGTGTTTTTAGTTCAAAAATCATTTTGTAAAATCTTAAAATATATTTTAAAAAGCTAAAATAAACATTGTTTTAGATCTATAAAAAACTGAATATTCAGAGCTTTTAATCCAGTTCTTTTAATCAATTAATTAAAAAAAATCTAATTATTATATCTAAAATGGTCCGGCCCACATGAAATCGAGTTAATGTTAACGCGGCCCGCGAACCAACCCGAGTCTGACACCCCTGCTTTAGACCTTGGATGAAAGTGTAGCTTATATTTCCCTTTGAAAATGTCTGCCTTTGACATCCAGGCATTGAAAAAAAAGAGGACGGCCAACACTTGGATGATGATATCGAGGAACTAAATGAATCCAACATGCAAATGGAGGCGGACATGAAACAGCTGCAAACGCAGGTAAGCATCAACTCCTTCTCTCAGAAAAAAGAAAAGACAAAGGCGTCGTAACTCAATCTAACATGACTGTCACGCTGTCTTTTTGTACCTGAAAGCAGATCTCATCGATGGAGTGCAACCTGAAGAGCATCGAGGAGGAGAACAAGATGATGGAGCAACACAATGACAGCCTCCTCAAGGAGCTGGCTCGCCTCAGCCAAGCGCTTATCAGCAGCCTCACTGACATCCAGCTGCCTCAAATGGTACAACGCCCACGCATTACCATAACACCTGCGCATTGCTTTAAATACTAACTGCTGTTTTGTGGGCAGGGGCCCATCAGCGAGCACAACTTTGAAGCCTACGTGAACACGCTGACGGACATGTACAACAAGTCGCAGCGCGAGTACTCGCCCGAGTGCAAGGCCCTGCTGGATAACATCAAGAAGGCCATTAAAGGTATCCACGTTTGAGCTTTTTTGGGCCGAGACCCCCCACGTCAAAGGGCGCATTGAGAGGGGGGCCACATTTGTACTGCTTTTCACCTTTGTTTCTTTTCATCCTGCTGAGATTTCCACTTCTCTTGCACTTCTTTTTTCTTTCGATGACGGCTATTTATGATGACTATTATTATTGATATTCTATTTGTTCATTACTGTATTTATTATTATTATTATCATTTCATTCATGTGTATTTATTTTTAGAGTTGTAAATGATTGACAAGTCCAAAAAAATGACCTTCCAATTTTGTGGCACAATTGTATTACAGTTAGCTCTCCTTTAAAAAAAAAATACTAGTACACCAAAAGTGATCCTATTTTTATGAAGCTTTTGCTTTCTTTATCGGAATGTGAATGTATGTTAGATAATGTTACATGTGATAACAATGCAATGCTACTGTACTGTACCTTTCTTATCTCTTTCTTTAATTTAATTTAGAGAGACAAAATGACACAAAAATCCACTTTTTTCCCCATTATTATCAAATATAATTATAAAACTGCCTTCTGTGCACACACACACACGTGAGGTGTGCATGTCGTATGTGCCTAAATGTGTATGGATAATTTTGGATTTGGCATTTATAGGAAATTCGTAAAACTGAAAAGGTTCATAAAAATGTTTTGACCCAATTAGCCACAAAAACAGCAATGCACATTTATTTTCTATCAACACGTAGCCAAGCATTTTAATTTTTTATTTATTTTTATTTATTTTTTTGCCATGGAAAGAAAATGACTCAGCAGCAAGAGCCAAATTATTCCAGTACCACTCCTATTGTTTCCAAATATCTTTTAAAAATAATACTACAAAATTTGAATCCCTAAATCTAATCCTTTATTTATATTTTCTTATATTTAAATCCTACCACAAGCATTATTTGCTCAGGAAGTTCTGTGAATAATATTTATTTATCCCCCAACAATCTTCCTGTTAGTATTTGATGTTTTGTAATGTGAAACGCTTTTGTTCGTGGAACGATTATTATTAGTATGATATGAGATTGTATTGTTTTGTTTTCATTTTTCTTATTGGACATGATAATGTAATGGTTTTAATTTCCCGTTGGAGTAGTTTGTACATTCAAACTTACTTTTACGATTTCATAATTTACACACAAAAAGATATGCGCTGTGTTGTACAGTTTGTGTATGGTAGAAATAAACTTTTCAAACTGTTTTTTTTGCTTTAGTTTCTTCAAAATTCTTCATAATATATTGGCTAGGTGTAAAAAAAAAAAAACGTTCAAACCTCTGTATGGAATGTAAAATGTTACAAATGTAGATATCTTCCTGACTACCAGTAATTCAAATTGTGAAAAATACAAAATAACCAGCCACAAAACTCAGATGAAAATTGAAGAGAATTGCTATGACCTAAGTGTCTGGGGAAAAAATAAAATACAACAAATACAGTAAATATTAAGCAAAAGTGTGTTTCAGAAAGAGGTGTTCATTTGTGAAACAATTTTGACCCCCAAAAAACACTTGATGTGTTAAAAAAGTGGTTAAAAACAATTCAAATACATTAAAAATTAAATAAAAACATTCTAAATTGATTTTTGACAATGAGAGTATCATAATACATAACATTGCACGAGTGCTTGTTTATGTACTGTAAGTGCAGTTATGTGTAGGTTTGCATGTAAAAATACACAAAAAATAGGGGTAAGACTAAATATCTTTTCATAGAAAAAAATTAACAGAAAAAAATTAAAAATTAAGTATTATTATTATCCACGCTTGGGGTAGAATTAGCCATTTAAAACAATTCACTGTTGTCCTTATGAAGTCTATGTCATCCTTGGGTGTTAGCCCCCTCTAGTGTCTATTAAGTGTAAATACCACATCGATATCGGGTACTATATTTATACTATTACGTACATTGTGAAATATATCCTTGTGGGTAAACAATGGTCTCCTGGAAACGAGACAAAAATAAGAGAGAAAGTTCAGGTTTGTACTGTAAAAAATAAATTTAAAATACAAATAATATGATAATGTCACAAAGCCATGATTATTCAGGTTACATTAGAAAATAGAAATACTTCCGAATGTGTGCCATTTGATTTTGCATCTTAAAGCAAATTGTGCTCTTGAAGAAAATCATTACCATGTATATTTAAATCGCCAAACGAAAGAACGTGGACTAATCATTCACTCTAGTATGACGTTTATAAGTAAAAGTACTTTCCACACAAAGAACATGAAGTGCCAAATGTTAGTGCCACCAAACAGTCAATGTTGATGGCGATTTAGATGGGTTTGAAAATCAACTTTGCGCTGACTTTACATTTAATTGGGATAAAAAGAATGGACTCCACGTCGAAGTTTGAGTTTAATAATAATAATAATAATAATAATAAAACAAACCTATGGCAGGTGGACTATACGGGGGTCTCATCCAGCCTACTAAATACAATTTAGATGAACTATTACTATCCACTGACTGCCTGGCAAACACGAAAAGGGCGGATTTCATGGAAAGATGGATTTATGTATTGATAAATCGACCGACAAAATAATAGATAGGACGTAAATATATCAAGAGCGCTTGCCCCTGTGCTGACGCGTCAGGCCACGTGACGTGTTGTGTTTACATCCTCTCCTCGCAACTGTTCTTTCCAGCACTCCGAAAAAAAAACCTCTCGCTCCTTCCACTTTCTATCCTTCGCAGCGCTTTCAAAACCCACAAAATAACAACTCTCAACATAATCTCTCGATGTTTCCTTGTGCCTCCATCAACCGTCGCATTGCGCCCAGGATCGACGAGCAGTAACTAAATGCGACACGACATTGTTGTGAGTATTGTTCCATTTGTTTACACGCTAACAGGTTATTCGCGTTCAAGTGCAAAGTTTACTCCGCTTATTTTGTTTTTATGTAATTATCATTCATGTTATCTAGTGATGTAAGGTCAAGTAAAATGGGAGTTCGGGGTGGCCATCCTGTAAAGCTGCTTTGTGTGTTTTGATGATGGCGCACTAAGGCCATCTTTGCTAACGTTAGCAAAGTTGCTACTTCATATAATTATCAGTGCGTTTAACTGCAGGTTCGCCGATACTTGCCATTTTTAAATGGCACTGCTTCCGTGTTCTGTTGTGAACTAATCCCCTGATCAAAATTGTAACACACGGTTTATTGTTGTTGTAAATAATACTTTGAGTTCTGACGCTAAACTCTTTATTTACCAACCAGTTGGCCTTGTCAGTCGCTGCTTAAAAAAGATTTGGGGTTAATCGCATTGCAGAGAACGGGCAGATTTTGCTGCGTTTGTGCTCAAACTGAGAACAAAAGGCAATGCAAATGCAAGGAATATGTCTCTTTCTGTGTCCGTTTTTGTAAGCAGACTTTTTATCGCCATCGCGTCATGCAGATGTGCTCGAAAAATACACAACAGCTGCGATTCCGTGGTTAAGATCGTTCTGGTCGGCATGGGGCGAAGAACGCCGATGTTGTTTTGGCTTTGTCGTCGCACGCAGTGTGGAACAAAGTGTCGCGCGATCTGATTGGCTGAGAGTGGTTGTTTCCGTGGCAACTCCACTGCGTGTGTAATCCACACGCTGATTGGCTGGCGCAGTTATCCGTCAATTGGTACCCGGAACATCAGAAACTATTAAACTTGACCAGGTTATACAAATAATAACAAATAAATAAAATAATAATTTTGACCAAACTAAAGATTGACGCAAATTATTTATTAGCGAAATGTATAATTATACAAGAGACATTCTCTTTGCTGGGAAGCTGCAAAAAGTAATATGTGATAATGTATATGGATGGATGATAATAAAGGAACTTTTTGGGGGAAAATTCTGAATAGCAGATAGTTTTAAGTTTTGCATTTAATAATTGGTTTGGTAGTAAATTATGTAGAAACCTTTTGGGGAGATCATTTTGTCATCTTGACAAAAAATGATATATTTGGTAACAGTCCAAAAAACTGTGTGGACATGTAGTTCATGTGATCTTGAAAATAGGCAGTACCTTCCTGCTTAATTGGCTGGGTTGAGTAGGGCTCAAATGACAATTAAAAATAAACAAACAGGTCTGTGCTGCTCTGAGGTTATTTTCACGTTATGCAATCTCTGAAGATATGCTCACGAGGGAAGCGCACATAAAACAGGAAATGCATTGCCTGTTCAGTACCTTTTGGAACAGTAAGTTGCTAAATAAATGTCAATTTGGTTCTTGGAGTGCTCTCATGAGCAATTTACATTTTTAATGTTTAGACAATGGAGTGTGAATATAGTTTATATTCTCTTTGGAGCCTTTTATGAGTTTGCGGATCCTCGTTTTAAGGTGGAAATTAAAGACATGTCCCAATTCGATACTTGGGCTTTTTGACAGAGGGCTCGTTGTTTTTTACCATGTAGTAACATGTTTCTTTCAATGTAAGTTTTTACACTTGGAAGCATGACAGTCAGAGAAACCAGCTGTCTTTTGTCCCATAAAACCAACATGAAAAATGTTAACCAAACAATGAAGGAAGAATGGATTATAGTGTATTTTATACGAACTGGAATGTGATTAAATATTTAACAAAAAAGGGGGACAGTTCGATGATGAGCATATTTTATAAAAAAATCTTGTATGCATTTGTTTTTAAAACATTCTTCCTTTAGCTGTATAGCTAGGACAAAATATGAACCAATAGAGATGGACCCTTGCTTTTACGTCCTTGTTTGTTTAAAACTGCTCACACATTGAAAATACAAGATAGACATGTAGTTCCAAATGTAACTTTCACAATTGAGGCTCATTTAATAGTGCTATTAATACATTTAGTGAATCAATATTAGCGTGATAACTCGGTAAAATGTATAATAATACCGTGGAGTCATCTTCTGTATGCAAGAATAAATTAATATGTTGTTGCTCATGTTGTTCTTAGCTGTCAGAACCATTGCTTTCTTCCATTTCCTGTTCTGTTGTTGTCGCATCATTCGTTTATGTCCCCACTAATATCCTGTGTGGCATTGCAAAATAAAATAAATGAATAAAAAGACATGCGTGTTCAGTATATAAGATAAGCTCTTTGGATGATCGGAGCTGTGGTGTTAAGTTAACGTCGAGAGCTCGTGTTTCTGAAGGATCACTCTGACCACGCAACAAGATTTACTGAGCTGTCAGGCATGACCCCGGTTCACATTCAACTTCGTTTTCCCTATCGGGGCCAAGTGTCTACATTTTGTTACCTGATGTGTCAAGGTACACTGCCGAGGCTAAGTGACATCATTCACATAATTTGTCAAGCCACGTTTCTTTATATAGCCCCCAAAAACCAATGGGTATTTTTAAATCATGAATAGAGAAGGCAACCTTGTACATAAAAATAAAATAACAAATCAAGTACTTAGAACTGCAGTGTAAATTACTGTAGCGGGTGCATTAAGATCCCCGTGGATTTCCTGCTTTGAGACTGTACTGCAGTGGCCTAAAGGAGCTTTATTTGCACAAGATTGTGCCTGACCTACTTTTACTTCTTTGCACTGGAAGCAACTGAAAATGACCAACCAAGGCAGGATGAAGGAGGGGAAACTAAAAATAAGCAAATAGTGAGCGGAATGGACGATAATGCGCTTCGATGGAAAATCACCTCAGCACAGGCCTACCCTCCCTCTACTGAGTTGCCCCCCAATGTAAATTCATGAGCTGAGTCAGAGAGAGATGCGGAGAGGGCATAAAGGAAATTCGAGAGAAGTCTTCCCTCGGGTGAATCACCAACAAATCACAAACGCTGTAGGGAAGAGTGGGAAAGTATCAGAGCTCTGTAACATCACGCAATCAAACTGATCTTTACTCCAGAAGGTGTAGTATTACCATGATTGTGTGGCAACCTGGACATTATGAGGCATATTTGATGATGCCACCCAAGAAATCGGTTTCTGGAAGAACCCATGCCATCGTCAATTATAAAGAATTATATGGTTTTAATCCCATCTGGTGGCATGTGGATGCCAATAAATTATGTTAATGTATTTTAGACATGTACTGTTTTTTTAAAAACATATTATAATATCTGGGGCAGCCCAGTGGCGCAAGTGGTTAGTGCTTCGGCCTCACAGTGGGAGACCTGGGTTCAAATCCAGGTCGGTCCACTTGTGTGAAGTTTGCATGTTCTGCCAGGGCCTGCCTGGGTTTTCTCCGGGTACTCTGGTTTTCTCCCACATTCCAAAGACATGCATGGTAGGCTGATTGGACACTCTAAATTGCCACTAGGTGTGAGTGTGAGCGTGAATGGTTGCCCGTCTCCTCGTGCCCTGCGATTGGCTGGCCACCAATTCAGGGTGTCCCCTGCCTCTGGCTCAAAGTCGGCTGGTATAGGCTCCAGCACCCCGTGCGACCCTAGTGAGGATAAAGCGGTTCAGAAAATGATATTATAATATCTTTATGCACTTCTGAACTTTTTGGAAAGGGGTGTCATTTTTGTGGTCTTTTCCCATTTTATTCTATTTTCAAAAAATATAGCTGTAAAAATTAAGAAATAAGATTTTTAAACCACTGTAATGACATTTTTTTGTAGATGGTGGCACTGCATTACTTTGGATTTGATATCAACATAGATATTTTGAATGTAAGATCAAGATTAGGTTGTTGCCTGAATGAGGAACCAGCTCTTCAATTCTACTGCATTAATCATCTGTGGTCATTACTTCAGCAAACGCGTGCAAATTTCATGATCATTTCGAGCATTTTTCATCAAAAAGGGGGTCCAATCTTAGCAATTATAGTACAACTATTCATAGCTCCTTCAATCTTGACAATCTTCTGTTTTTTTATATCTTTCATCTTCAGGACACCAGCTGCTCTGAGATGACTTTTGTGTGAGGAGTCACATCAGCTGTATAATTTTCCGGGCCCCCCAAAATCTTTTTTGCCAACATGGGAGGTGCCGTGAGTGCTGGGGAGGACAACGACGACCTCATTGACAACCTGAAAGAGGCACAGTACATTCGCACGGAGAGAGTGGAGGAAGCTTTCCGTGCCATTGACCGTGGCGACTACTATCTGGACAGTTACCGGGACAGCGCCTACAAAGACTTGGCATGGAAACACGGCAACATCCACCTGTCAGCACCGTGCATTTACTCCGAGGTGATGGAGGCGCTCAAGTTGCAGCCGGGACTGTCCTTCCTCAACCTGGGCAGCGGGACAGGCTACTTGAGCACCATGGTTGGCCTCATCATTGGTAAGCATGGAATAGGGAGTGGAAAATAATAATAATGTAATTGGTTACTACATTTGTTAAAAAAAACAACTCCTTAAAGCAGTGCCCCTGATCTGCAGACATTTTAGCCTATAAAGTGCCAGTAAAATGTTAATATAGTGTTTTTTTACAAAGAAAAGTTAGTGCTGTACTTTGTGAAACAGGAATAATATCATAAAAAGAAATGAATTTTTTTGTGCATTATGATTAATTTGTTGTGCTGCCTTCTGGCCACTATGTGGCAGTATAACACTGAAAAAAAACAGTCATACAGGACACAACTGCTCAGTAAGCCAGAATGTGGACATTTTTTTCTGATGATAAAGAATATAGTACGTCTTGATGTTTGCTGTTATCACAGCAACATTGAAGTTTTTTGTTGGTCTTGTCAGGTTATCATTTTGCATAGCGTTTTAGTGTCTAGGGCTAAATTACACAAACGCATTGTGCAATTATTACTTAATATGATAATGTGTTTTGTTGTTGTCTAAATCAACTATTAGTATTGTGTTAACATCTTCATAAAAATGAAATATGATGACGTAATATTAAAAGACATAGTAAATGGCCTTGATTTTCATATGGCAAATAAGAGTTTTTTTGTCGTTTCTGCAGGTCCATTTGGTGTGAACCATGGTGTGGAGCTCCACAAGGATGTGGTGGAATACGCCAGAGACAAACTTGATAGTTTCATAAAGACAAGTGACAGCTTTGATAAGTGAGTGTTGGATTAGTGCTTTGGTGACAGTAGCATTAGTGGCCTACAAATGCTCTGCCATTTTAAAAACATATTCTAAATGTATTTGGGTTGATGCTGCATGTTGGTTTACTGGTCAGCACATCTGCTTCAAAGTTTTGAGATCAAAACTTCAATCCTGGGGTTTAGCCTTACTCCATGGAGTGTTCTCCCTGTGCATGTGTGGACTCGCATCTCTAAAACATGAATGCTAGTCTGATTGAACACTTCAGATTCTTCAGAGGTGTAATTGTGAGTGTGAATGGTTGTTTTTCTGCATGTGCCCTGCGATTGGCTGGCTGTACATAGCCACTGTACAGTATACAGCCAGTCAATCACATGCCACATATGTCTCAATATACGTTATAACTCTTCTGGCCCAACTTAAGACTGACGTCTTAAAAGCATCAGGAACATTTTGCAGTTGTTTTTAATTACTTGGCTGGTAGAATTGACTCTCTTAACCTACAAAACTAAAGCATTTTTACAGTATTCAGATTTTGAGTTTGGTGGTATGTAGTGTTAATAAGCTAAAAATGATTACAACAGGGAAATGTTTGAGGTATTTAAATTCTCGTGCAATGGCTCAATAGAAATTTGAGGTAAATTGCAAAAGTAAACCAACCTGATATTTTAATGTATATATGTCCATATGTATGTCAAAAAACTAAACATATTGTAGCATCTACAAGGTCAACATCAGGGTTTTTAATGGTTTATTTCCAACCATGAGGACAAACACAACATATGATGCAAATTACCACTACTCCGCTTATGAATAGTTGCATACCAAAAGGTCGGCTTAATTTGAGTTGGAAAAGCAGCTGATTGGAACAGAGACGCGTTAGAGAGAAAAATATACCGTCAGGGCGCCTTATAATCCAGTGTAGTTTATATATGGAAAAAAAAAAGTGTCATTCATTGAGGGTGCGCCTTATAATGCGGTGCGCCTTATAATGCGGTGCACCTTATAGTCGTGAAAATACGGTACATTTTTTAGATACCATAATGTCAACAGAGTTATTTAAGCCCTATACTAGCAATGCGACATGAGTAACGAACATTTTAGTTATGCCTTGTTACTGCAAATAGAAATATTATTATAGTACCACACTACACCCCACACTCTTTATACCTACCATTCTTTTCATTTCATAGTCACACATAAATAAATGTTTCCTTGTCTTAGTAGGAAAGCCTAGCTGTGATATTTTTATAGAGTGGATGTACTTGGCAGAGGTGAAGCAATTGTTTGTGTTGCAGCCGCTCAACAACTTTGCTATTTTATTTGTTACATGTTGCTGTGTCTAGTGGAGAAAAAAATCACCAGAAGATGAAAGTAGACAATTTAGTGTGAGGGTGATATTTTCCAGGCATTTCCGCTTTATCCATATATTTGTTTGGTTTTTTTTCCCCCCAGGAAATAATGTGAATTTATCTGGTTTATACCATGTGTCTGTACTATCTATTGTAGTGTTTTCTATACGTATATGTAGCCTCATAATGGCCCTATAGGGCTCACCATAAGCATCCTTGTTCATTTTGAACATTGGCATCTGTAATGTGTCCACCCTGCAGGTTTGAGTTCTGCGAGCCTGTCTTTGTGGTGGGAGATTTCCTCGAAATCGCTACTGATAGCCACCAGTATGATCGCATTTACTGCGGGGCTGGGGTGCAGAAAGACCATGAATATTACATGAAAGAGCTGCTTAAAGTCGGGGGTATTCTGGTGCTGCCTATAGAGGATCAGGTGAGCCTTGAGCACTCTTTACGCTGCTTTGGAAAGCCAGTTATTGAATGCCCCCTCTATGATGTGGCTTATATCATGTTCTTGTCTTAACAAAATATTTTTATACTGAGGTTACTTGGAGTTTTAGGCCTTTAAAATATTTTTTCCTGCTTCTTTTACAAGAATAGTGATGTGCAGTTGACCATTTTTTGTCTTCTTTTGATCAATTAAGTCTTGAATTGTTTTTAAAAAGATGTCTGAAATAACCATTACCAAGTAATTGTTTTCATAGTTTTGTATTGAGATGAAATTACTGAACTGTTTAAAAAAAGATGTTTTAAATAACCATTACCAAGTAATTGTTTTCATAGTTTTGTTTTGAGATGAAATTGCTATTCAGTTTTCAGTATATATGATTAGAGTCATTTCGCCACTAGTCCTTTCAAATTAAAAAAAAAAAAAAACAATGATTATCTGGAATAAATATTGCTATGGGTAAAATGCAGTTAATCAAGAATAATTAATTACAAAGATTCTAATTATTTTTTGTTTTTATTACATCTAAGCTCTAATATATATAAATATATTTCATAGCTTACACAGATTACCAGGATGGGCCAGTGCATGTGGGAAAGCAAAAACATCTTAGCTGTGTCCTTTGCACCTCTGGTCCAGCAGAGCAGAGCTGATGGCGACAAGCCAGACAGTGTCCAGTTGCGTAAGTTCCCCCCATTATACTTCCGAGTTGCAGATTTGTGTTATTCGCAGGCTCAGCCAGACTATGAAAAAATGTGCGGCTTATGTTCCGGAAAATACGCTAGTATGTTAGGTTGTTTCTGCAGCACCTTCTGTAACATTTACATATACTGACTATTGAGGTACCCGGAAGTCAAAATTCAGTCACAGTTTTTACTCGCACACAAAATGTGTTCTCTTTGTGCTCAGCCCCCGTGGCAGTGCGCACCCTTCAAGACCTGTGCCGCATCTACATCCGCCGCACACTCCGCGAGCTGGCAGGCAGCGGCGACGAGGACAGCCAGGCCCTACGTGCAGGGGCGCAGCGTGTGCCTCAGAAGCGAAAGCGGCGGCACTGCCGCCGGCGCCGCATCAACACGTACGTTTTCGTGGGCAACCAGCTCATCCCGCAGATGGTGGAGAGCGAGGAGGAGCACGCCGACGAGGAGCACAAGGATGCCGAGGAGGAGGACGAGGAGGAGGAGGACAAGGAGGAGCGAGACCTCGGTGACGTTGAGATCCTCAAGCAGGCCAACGTGTTTAGAGACCAGATCTTGGCTCTGCCCCTGCCTGAGTCTCTCAAGGACTATTTACTCTACTACAGGAAAAAGTGACTGGGGCAAAAGTTCACATGTAGCGTTATTTCCGTTTTATTTTGAAGGCAGAACTCAACGTCATAGTTCACACTGGATAATGTGGACGTTCCTGTTTGTATATGTTGTTTTCATTTTGATTTATGGGCTGCCCGGTGGCGCGTTGGCCTCAGAGCTCTGGGGTCCTGGGTTCAAATTCAGGTCATGTCCACATGTGTGGAGTTTGCATGTTCTCCCCTGGCCTGTGTGGGTTTCCTCTGGGTACTCTGGTTTCCTCCCACATTCCAAAGACATGCATGGTAGGCTGATTGGACACACACCCATACCTAGGGGCAATTTAGAGGGTCCAATCAGCCTACCATGCATGTCTTTGGAATGTGGGAGGAAACCCACGCAGGCCCGGGAAAACATGCGAACTCCACACGTGGATTTGAACCCTGGACCCCAGAGCTGTGAGGCCGACGCGCTAACCACTCGCTCCAACGGGCCGCCCTGGTTCAGAAAATGAGATGAGATTTTGATGTATTTTGTATATAAAATATACAATTAAAATGAGGACGTAAGATGAATTCAATGTTCACTGCAACCTCCAAAGTTTAACAAAATCTCTTTTAAAAATCATTTTCAATGAACCATGTTCCTGCTGTCACCAAGAAAAAAACTATATAGGAGATGAACTTTTTTTCTTCGTAAATGTAAAAGCTGTTATTAACTCACTCGCTTCCATTGACAGCGCTAAATGTCCAATCCCTTTGAACTAGGTGGGCTTGCAATAAACAATCATGTTTTCGCCCCATAATGGCAATAGATGTCCAATCCATTTCGGCTGCCTTTCTTACCCAGTCAAAATGGGATGAACGTTAATGGCAGCCAGTGACTTAATGGGGAGGAGCTGGCAGTGACAGTTGGATGTCTATCGCTGCAATGGCACTGAAACACAATTTATTCACTGTCACCCCAGTCAATTTGTAGTGGACGTCTGCTGCCGTCAATAGCAGCAAATGAGTCAAACACACTAAGAGTGCCCCAAGATTGTAGTTTACAATTTTCCCCCCACAAACTGAAAAAATATTTTTTTAAACCTTCATTGGGGATGATGAAAATGTGTCATGAGTTAACTCATTCATTCGTACACTACTATCGACGGCTATAGAAGCCAAACCTGTATGTTACATAGGAAAGCTGGAAGTGAATGTGTATACATTTTTGAGATTTTGTAACAGAAAAAAATACTCAGTTGATTTTAAAGCTTTCCCATTGTTGCGGTTTTCACTTTAGAGGTTCAAATGTATGTAATTATACAGAAAATCATGTTTTTCATAATCATGGATGAGAGGAATTTGATGGGGGTTTTCTACCTAAGAGTTGATGTACCCTTTTTTTCTACGGTTTCACCTTTAACCGCAACCTTTCTTAAAAAAGAGCGCTGACTTGACTTGATGCGGTATTTGTTGCAGCGAAGACAGTAAAAACTTGTAGTGTTATATTGCATGAACACTCTTTCACGAGGGATCGTCCACTGATTGATTCATTCATGCCAATCAAGTGTGAACAATCTAAAGTGATTTGACCTTTGTTTTGAGAGTGATGCAAATTTCAAAGCCTTTTTGTATAACAAAGCACCTTATTGTAGTTTGGGATGAATTGGGGAGGATCATTTTTACGGCAGACTTCTATGAAATGTGCTGAAAAAGTCAACTCGTATTCCGCCGGCGTTTTTAAGTGCCAATGTCACATGTAAGCGACAACATTCCACGTTTATGGTTGTTGTTTTTTGAGCAGTGGTGGACCATCAGGGCCTGCAAGGCCTTCTCTGCTGGGCTAAAAAAAATCTGAATCACAGACTGGTGTTAATTATATTTTGTCCATGAATACTTATTAAATAATTCCAAATTGTCCGTCAGCTTCCTTTCATTGCTTTTCCTCTGGTTGCGCTCCTTCCAGATCTGTTTCCATATTTAAGCATTTAACCAATCACATTTAAGCCATTATTTGTTCCCAGGGTCAGAAGTCTACCCGGATGCCTTCACAATCAGTTCTGCACGCCCTGCAGCATAAATAAGCATGGATAAAACTTGCTTTAGCTAATCAGATTTCGAGTTGGCGACACCAAGGCCTTCTCATACGCGCAGGCATGCGTCGTGGCTGAATATTCTAACAGACGTTATTATGAAGACAATGTATTTTTGTGTGTGTGTACCTTTAATTGGCGTGACGTAGGTCAGAGTTCAAATGACCGCCTTCAAAATGGCGGATGAGCCAAAAGACCGCTTGCGTGTCGACTGCAGAGCAGCTCAGAAATGACGATTTACCGAAGAAAGACCTGATAAAGCGCTTGTAGGACAATGCAGCGCATTCGGTACGTTGTCATTTGGTGATTTCGAAGCCCCAGTTGGCATTTTAAGAGTGCTTTTTGACGCGACCATGCTTCGATCGCGTGCTAGCCCCACGTTGATGCAACCGAAAAATGTTTGCAAACAAATTGGCTACATTGCGTTACCTATTGCTCTTTATGTTTAAAAAGAAATCATTCCATTGTGTTTCAGTTCCTCAACGAGCACAGATCTTCGGGAAACATCAAGAATGTGGCCAAAGTGACCAAAAGGAGAAGCTTGTCGACGCCATAACGAGCCGTTTGTCAGCAAAGTGAGTCATTAAAATTTTCTCAATCCGTGTAATAATGTCAGCGTTCAGTATTCAAGGCTTTGCTCAATTAGCTTGTTTTTCATTGTGGTACATTCATATTTTGAATGAGAACACTTTAAATTACAAAAACTATTTTAAAAAAAAAATGTTTTCCTTCAGTGCTGACTCCTAGCAAGACTGGCTTTTGGTTATTGAGTTTCAGCGTGGATTTTCACATTATTAACTAAAAAATGATAAATTAAGTTTTCCACAGAAAAAATCCACAATGTAGTCAAGCTGCAAAAGCTGAACCCACTGCAAAATGGTGAGGGATTACTGTATACCAGGGGTAGAGAACCTATGGCTCGGGAGCCACATGTGGCTCTTTGCCATCCTGTGAGCTAAAATATGGAAATCGCTGTTGACAGAACTGAGATATTACATTTAGAACTGCTTTAATCTTCATTTTTTTTTGCAGTAGACGCTTCTGGAATGCATCCTCTTATTAGCAACAGCATGAGAATCTTTTAAAAAATATTCAGTTTTTTTCCACTTTAAAAGTGGTGAAATTACAAAAAAAATTGAAAAGGCACTTGTTTACATGTATGTATTTTAACTTTTAAATTCGTAGTATGGCTCACAAGGAATAACATTGGAAAATATGAATTGTTTGTGGCTCTCTTCGTCAAAAAGGTTCCCGAGCCCTGCTGTATACCTTTTACTATAGGCTTGTTTTCCCCTTAACTTTCTTAAAAGAAGACCTTGGACCTTTTCATTTGTAGTTTTAAATGTAGTTTTGGCAAAAACTAAGTGAGACATTCATTCAACAATAGCACAGGGATCATTTTTGACTCAGGTTTAGACATATGGTAAAATAGCTGTTTTTCCTCAGTGTAAGGGAGAGAAAAATGGAAACTTTTTGGGATATTTATTTTTAAAAATGAATGTATTTGAAATGATTGACTGAAAAACTCAGCTAGCATGAAATAACATGGGGAAATTAATGTGGGTCATTTGTGCATCAAAATGGTTAAATAATCACGCTGTGGTGTTTTGCAGAGGTTTAAAGCTGCAGATGGTGGAAGAGTGGACAATGCAGGTGAAAACTCAAAATCGACAAGGCCAAAGAAGTAGAGATGCAGGTCCCAAGTTTATCAAGTAATTTTATTTATTATTTCATGTTCTGTATACTAAAACTACTCATTTTGTATCTTGCTTCTCTTCAGGTTCCACCCAAGTTTACCAAATCAATGCTAAAGAAAGGGTGACCTGATGAACGGCAGTCTTTGACACCAACATCCCCTCACTGGTACTTGTCTTTATAGAGCAAGGGTCTCCAACTCTGGACCTCAAGGGGCCCCTGTCCAGTATGTTTTCCATATCTCCCACCACATCTGAATCAACTCATCAGCAAGCTGTCCAGCTTGGTCATGAGCTTTTGATTTTTGTGTGTTGGAAGACATGGAAAATAGACTGAATAGGGGCTTTTGAGGATGAGTTAGAGATCCCTGTTATAGACTTATTTTTGAGTGCCTCTGCAGTGATCAAAAAGAAAACAAGTCAGTGGGGTAGGTCTAATATTTCCATTTATTCCTCCTAAGGCTTTAATTTTGCTTGCCTTTTTCAGTGGGATGGAGACCTGCTGACTGAGCAAAGGGGTGATGGTGTTATTGGAAGGGCCTCTTTGGTAAGTATCCTTTTGGTCTATTTTATTTAGTCTAGTCTTTTTAATGTTGGACTTAATGCACTGACATTTTCTTCCAGTATTCCACCCAAGGGGAAGAGGACTTTTCATCCATTTACAGATGGAAGATTGGACTGCTCCATGAATGTCTCAACTTGTGAAAAAAATAAATTACTTGAATTGTATATGGCTTATTCTTCATTTAAGTAGCAAATGAATACAAGTGATATGACAGGTTAAATATTTTTATTGACAGGAAAACACTTAGTTGACATTACATGAAGAGCTCATTTTTCTCTCCACCTGCAGACAAAACAGTTAATTATACATGTTGGCAATATAAATTTCCTCGAACATTTAAGGAAAAAACACTTAGAAAATAAAAAAAGAAAAAAAAAAAGACCATGAAGGCTTTTAGGTCTTTTTTTTTCCCCAAGTGTTTTAACAAAAAAAAATCTGCTCAAATTTATTTTCAAATGAAGGCTTAGCAAAAATAATTCCTTCATACCTTAGAGGTCTCGCTTTGCCATCATGAGCACTACCTGTATAAGGGGGATAAAGTAAAAAAAAAGCTAAAGTTATCATATTGAGACAGGTTTAGGAACTAGTTTTACCTTGATCTGATACAGTGTTCTGAGCAGGCAGGAAGAGCTGCTAAATAGGGAAAACTTGCAACAAAAAAAGCAAAAGTTAACATAGTGGCGATTCAATAGATATGCTTAGGTGTTTTTTTGGAAATAGTTTTACCTTGATCTGGTACAGTGTTCTGAGCAGGCAGGAAGAGCTGCTAAATAGGGAAAACTTGCAACAAAAAAGCAAAAGTTAACATAGTGGCGATTCAATAGATATGCTTAGGTGATTTTTGGAAATAGTTTTACCTTGGTCTGGCCCAGTCTGCTCTCTTGTAACCTCAAGGGTGTGCGTGTTCTGGACACAGAAATCTTGATGGTAAACAGGGAAAACTTGATTTAACCAAGCTATTTGGGAGTTGCCAAACATAACAGGAAAGAAAAATCTTACAAGAAATTTATTAAACAATCAAAATAAAGAATGAAAATAAGTTAGAGTGCCCCATGCTATTTTCCCTTTTCCAGACAAGGCGATTAAATATACAGACTGACGTTGACAGCTACGAGAAAGTTGGCTTAACAATTTTTGTATAATGTTTTTTTGTGAAAACAGAACAATTACAAATTGGAATCGGGTGTTTAGCACTCGCAGTGAAAATTATCATTACATACAACACCAGGAACTAAGCTGTGCCTCTTGATGTCATTTTTGAGTCAGCCTTTACCTAACAAACTGTCCGTTGATCTCTCGGCTTTGAAGATTAAATTAAAAGTCTTTCTACACGACTCAATAATAGAGAGAAAACGGACAACATATTTTTGAAGTCAAATTGGGAGCGTCGTCGTGACGCTAATGCTAAAATAGCTAGTCACATAAGGCACACAGCCGAAGGGAAAAGGAGCCAAAAACTTAAATTGTCGACAGTGTGTTCAACCCGGCATTAAACTAACTGATTTGTTGGCGCTTTTGGCTTAATTGATTCCTAAAAAATCTCCCGGTAGCGTGATAAAAATGCACTTAGGGCAGTAAATTGCTCAACGCCTTACCTCGTTGGCATGCTAGCCGTCCCTCAGCATGGAAATGACGGTCTGAAAGGGCGCGCGACTGCGCATGTGCTTCATTTATGCAGCCACGTCACCAATGGGCGTAACCACGCCCATATTGCCCCGCCATATTGAATGGGTAAAAGATGGTGTTGCTTACCACGCTCCACAAGGTGGTTTGTCCTCCCAACTCAATGTCTATGTTTTGAAGATGACGTAGTCGTGATTTTTGTGATCTTGATGCTATGAAACAGTATTTGTCAGCACACATTTTTTTCCAAATATTGAGTAACATTTTTACTTAGTATTTTACATCAACTCACCTTTATTCCAGAGTGTCCAATCAACGTACCATGCATGTCTTTGGAATGTGGGAGGAAACCAGAGCACCCAGAAAAATCCCACCCAGGGCTCGGGAGAACATGCAAACCCCACACATTTGGACCAGGCTGGATTTTAACCCAGCTCCCAGGAGTTTTCTAACTATTCTTTGTATTACTACATACAATGTAGTGAATAATAAACACAAATACATGTAAACTCAAGTCTTTGAAAAATAACAAAAAAGGTATGGATTGTCTTTAAATTATAATTGAATATATTATATATGGAGAAGAAAAAAAGCTATTTACACTATGCCTTGCCACTTAAGATGTTTTCTTATTAGTTAAAGGTAATTTAGGAACAAGCCCTCGCCTACAAGTTGGGTGTATCACTTTAAACATAGTTTTTTGTACTAAGATCGTATCTCGACAGGCTTTTGGTGGATTCTTGTGGCACGTTAAGAGAATTGCAGGAAGAAACAAGCAAATATGTAAATAACTATAAGTACCAGGGCCTATTTACCATGGAAGGACAGGTTATTATGTTTTAGTGCCATTGACAGCGGTGGACGTCCATTCCATTTTAACTCAGTCGAAATATGGATTGGACATTTATTGCCGTCAGTGCCATACCAATTGGGACCAGCATTTATTTAAAATGATTTTTTTTCAAGGTTATTATAGCTAACAAAATGAAACAAGTAAAATTGATGGAACATTTTTCTAAGGAAAATGAAATTGAGGATTGTAAAACTACAGTAAGTAAATATTGATTTTAAGTTCATAATGTGATGTCCTCGGATTTTGTCTTGTTTCCTTTATGGACTATCATGGTTCTTTTGAAATATATTTATTACAACAACTGCACTTCCCACCATAGGAAAAGTAGTAATATTATTAATAGTACATTTCTTTTACTTTCTGCTGTGACATTTTTCGAATCTTGTATCCAATAACCCATATTAAAAAAAATAAAATAAAATAAAACTATGCTAAAATTAACAATTTTCAAGAAATAACAACAAAGATAAGCCATTACTGGTGAGCCGCATGATTTAAAAAAAAATCTGTTTATTTGCGTCAGGATACTATATTTGTCAATAAAACATCTGCAAAAAATAAACTCTCACTCCCCCATGAATCCAGTTTTGTTTGAAAGGGATAACTGCCAACATCATGTTTTTTCTAAGAAGCATAACTCTAAATGTTTTTGCTGCCACTGTTCATTTTGCCAATAATATCACTTTTCATATTTACAAATTGTCCTCCAAATTCACAAAAGCAAAGAAAATCATCATCATTGGTTATATTCTTCTTAATTGGTCCCTACATTGAATTAAAAATAGAGAGAGGACTCTATGACATAACTATTTCGAAAATAAACCCTCCATTTTTGTCCTTGATTAGGGTACTTTCAAAATCAATGCTTATTTACATTGTCACAGAATTTTGTTTTTAGGAAGAAGGTTCAACTTCTGGAATCCTAGTACAGCCTTAAAATTGAAATGAATGCAGATGCTGACTGCTGCTCACTTTTTGCTACTATTGACATCCGCCAAGTGGACAAATTATTGGGACACGAGTGATGAATACAAGAAAAATGATGATAGCGCATTGTCTTAACCATTTAATACTTACCAGCCGACATCTCTGCACCAAATGACCCAATTGATCAGCTCTATTTGTAAGAACGATTTACAGTATAACGTCAATTGCCATGACTGAAACAATCCCCAATAGGAATGATCCCAATGTGATAAAGATGAAACGCTCTTGTTCATTTAATATAGCTCTTTGCCCAAAGGCAGGACGTTTGGAATCCGCAATAAAGGCTCATAAAAAAAGTAGCTTTGTGATTCAGAATAGAGTAGGTCCACTTAAAAAGATGTTGAAATAAATGCACACTTGGGTGTCCATGAAGTCTTACTGTGAGGAGCTTCTTATTCAGACATCACAGATAGGCTTTGTATGAAATTTCAGGGAGTTTCCTGAGGAAGCCTGTGTCTAGTGTCCTAATGGAACCTCCCACGGGGTCTTTTCCGCTCCCTTACCTGCCCAGCATCTGAGATGATGGTCAAGATGAAACTGATTTTGAGCTGCTGCATCAAGTGTTTTTGTATTTCAACTTGGGAGTGTGGGAATTGCACGAGAGGCTCACTAGAGAAGGAATACCAGCATTTGCCGCCGTGGCCTGGCTCTCCAAAAACATGGGGTCCAGGCACGCTACCTTGGCGGCGAAGAAAGCGTGAATGCAATGAAGCACTGCGAAAAGGTTGGAGAATTCCAGCTCCTACGGGAGGCAAAACAACGCATAAAAAATGAGTTTCCCCCCAAAATATCATTAAAAAAATCAAATGGTAAGATGGACTTGCCTTTGCCTCAATAGATTTGGAGTCTTGATTTTGGAATAAAAACTTAATCTTGCTTTTTCCATCATCTGATGAGCCTTTCAGCTGAGAGAATTTGTACCTCCAAAGGACAGCCTAGAATGGAGCAGGTCACCAGGCACGTATTAGTTTTTATCAGAAGCTCATGAATAATGCATGCGTGATTCTGAATGCTTGTTGTGCTGTATGGATTGTATTATTGTTGCCACTAGGCAAGTAATAGCAGCAGAGAAAAGGGACATGAATATGTATGTGTGAGGCTTATTCCAATTGTTTATTTTAGTGCAATCATCTGGAGGAGGAGTGTCGCAACCAGTTTGAGGTTTACAACAGCAGAGTGAAAATCACAAAAGAAATGTGAAAAATAAAAACAGAATTAAGGGAAAATAGCAGAATGTTTTTTTCCCTTTGTTTTGCACCCTGCTGCAAAACAATTTTAACAATGAATATGCATTGCAGTTGGTTGGTGACCACTAAAATACACAGATTTTGAAGCAGGAGTGATTAAAGTAATTCAAATTTACCACTCAGCATGAAGAAACAGTGGTTGTGATTTTTTTTGCACAGGAAAATATCATTGATATTCATGAAGGCTGGTCCAGTCTTAGGCATGTTGTAAAACTCAGCCAGAATACGTCTGTTAGGTATACAGTGGTACCTCTACTTACAAATGTCTCTATGGGCTACAAATTCAGGTTACAAATCGCTTCCATGAGAAAATGTTGTCTCAGGACAACTGTATGTAAAAAAAACACAAAAACAAAACAAAAAAAGCCAATGAAATGTAAATTAACTTCCCATATCCTTATTTTGAAACTAAGTTACCATATTTTTGGATTATAAATCGCACTGGAGTATAAAATAAAGGTCACACTGGAGTATAAGTCGCATTTTTGGAAGGACCTTTTTAGTTACTGAATTTAAAAGAGTTATGTTTAGTGTTGAGACCATGTGTACATACAGTAGACTTGTTACAGAACACGTTTGTTATTTTGTTTTGTTTTTTTAAACACAAACAGCCTCTAACAGCAACTGGCAAACCTTTTACGCACAAACGTTGTTCTGAAGATTAGTATGTATTCCTATCGCTTCACATAGGACTTTCTGGTTCTGTGTTTCCATGCATCTGCAGATTTAAATTTATTGAACACATCAATACTAAGTAGTATCGGTCCATTAAGGAGAGTACATTATTGGCATCGTGCTTGCATCATAAATTAAAGTGAAACTGACTTTTTGTTTGAGGTGGTTAACAAAGAGCTGCAACTCATTTTCTTGAATAGGATTCAAACATGGGCTTTTTAGGTGAATTCACTAGTCATAGATATTGATCAATCCTACTGGTTGATCCCATTTTTGATGCAAAACATCTGTCCTTCATTCATGTGTCCAGCTGTGCGAATTAAACCGTGGCAAACATGGAGTAAGCCATTAAATCAAAGAACTCTTAAGTTTTCTATATTTGCTGCCTCTATTGACAGTAGATGTTAAATCCATTTGAACTGGGAGGTCGGCAGTGACAGTCACTGCCACTTCCAACAGGATTAAACGTCACTCACCTTGGAAGCAGCATCAAAGCACACAAAGCCCATACTGAAGTCCACTGTCAGTCCCATTAGGTGACTCTCCAAGATGCAGGCATATGTTTTAGACTGCGGAGAAGAAGCAGTAAAGAAGAAATGGCGAACTCAGCAGTTAATGATATCATTCCGTCATATCCATCAGCAATAAAAATCTGGCCTACTTGTATCCGTTCCACTTCCAGGTAAGTGGCCATCTGAAAGGCCTTTTCCCAAACGAGCAATTCGGACTCCAGTTCCACGCTGAAGAACATATCCTCGCCGGTCTCCGTCTGCACGCTGAAACTATGTCTTCTCTTGTCTACTAGCTCATTGTCCTGAGTGCACAAAGTTGATTAAAGGTCAAAAGGTTGATATATTTACTTTTTTAAACATTTATTTCAAAGAATTTCACTCAATGCCTGCCACTGACAACAATGGATGTCCAATTCATTCAGAGGCAACACTGGGGGAACCTGCTGTGAATGCTTGTAATTCAGTGTGACGGCAGACTGAATTAAATGACTGCCCTATAAAAGGGTTTAGTGTAAAGTAAATTGCCCGTAGGTATGAGCGTGAGAGTGAATGGTTGTTCGTTTCCTCATGCCCTGCGATTGGCTGGTTACCGGTTCAGGGTGTCCCCCGCCTGGTACACGGTCGATTGGTCGCCGGTCTTTTAGTCGCCGATCTTTTGGTCACCGATCTTTTGGTCGCCCGGAAGGTTATTGATAATTACCATTTAAATCGTTGCTCAAATTCCCTAAATACAAACGGTGAATTATTATTTAGTCATACTTAATGCCCTATTAATTATTAGGCTAGTGAAAAGCTCCAAATTTCCCGGACTTTTATTGTTTTTTGTTGGAGAACTTGTTAAGACCCTGACGGACGTCCCTTCCTAAGGGGACAACTCATGTACATACAAACTCATACACACACATGTCGGCTCATTGAAAATGCTCATGGCCATTGTTGGCTTTTATTGATGCGTAGACCATGTTGTTTTACCTTGTTTTGTCGCCGGTCTTTTGGTCGTCTGTCTTTTGGTCGCCGGTCTTTTGGTCCCCCATTGTTGCTGTCCGGGCGACCAAGAGACCGGCGACCAAAAGACGGCAACCAATCGCACACGCCCCCGCCTGGTGCCCGTAGTTATCTGGGATAGGCTCCAGCACCCCCCATGACCCTTGTGAGGCGGTTCAGAAAATAAAATGAATGAATCATTCTATTTTTTCTTTGGTGTCTTGCCTTTAAAATCTTGCACATGATTTCATAGACAGTAAAGCTTTTCTCTGCTCTGGTCCAGTCCCATGTTGTAACCTAAAAATGAGACACATTAATAAGGAAAGTAAATGACTCTTTTTGAGGTACCTGGTGCACTGAGATCTTAATAAATTCTGTCAAGGGCTAAATAATAAACCAGCCTGGTACAAGACCTCCTTCTCTATTTGCAATCCACTTACATTAGCATATTCCATTTGCATCAATCTTCACCACATCTCTGTTAAAGCCCTTGTCATTATCACTTCACACAAAATGATGAGGAGCTTCCTCTTCAACAAAGCACACATCAAAAAATTTAAATATAAAAAAAAATCTTACTGGAGGGGCGGAAAATTTGAAGAGAGAGGAACCCCTTAATGCGAGGAACTTTGACGAGTACATTCGATCCTGGACAGAGTCCTGCTCCTTCTCGTCGGCCCAGCCCATGTAGATGATCTGTGAAATAGGATATAAAGGTATATTTCATTAAGGGTGGAAATAATTACAGCTGATTCAAAAATTATTTGATTTTCCAAGTAAATATGCTTGTGTTCAACCCACATTTTCAGGAGTTGACTCAAAATTCTATTGCTAAAGGGCAGTGGTGGGCCGTCAGGCCCTTCAAGGCCTTCTCTGCTGGCCTAAGAAATATCTGAATCATATATTATATTTTGTCCATCAGTACTTATTAAATAATTCCAAATTGTCTGCTAGCTTCCTTTCATTGCTTTTCCCCCTGGTTGCACTTCTTCCAGATGTGTTTTCATATTGAAGCATTTAACCAATCACATTTCAGCCATTATTTGTTGACAGGGTCAGAAATCTGCCTCAAGGTTCAGATGTCTAAAAAGCTCCAGTATTTGTATTTAATCAATAAATGCTGCTAGGAAGTGGATTTTACCCGTTGAAGGCGCTACGAGAAAATGCACGGACCGCCACTACTAAAAGGGAGCTAAAGCTCATGGGGACTGTAAAAGCTACCAAAAGAAAAGTGGGGAGGGGACAGGAGATGTTGAATAGACAGACGCGACAAGGAGAAATGATACAAAAAGATGATGTGGATGACATCGAGCAGTGTCGCCGTCAGGCCAACATGTTTCCAGCAGTAGTCTGTTTGAAAGATGACAAATTCCCTTATGATATGTAAATATTTTTTTGCGAAAGCAGACAACACAGCAGACAGACTGACTGAAAGCAATTAAGTTGTTTTTCTGTTCTTCTCCCTGGTTTATGATGCAAACATTTAGCTTACATTGCAACACCTTGGCGCCACTGAAGCGTGTCCTTTCTATGACTGGCTGACCTGCTTACATATTGAAATACTTTAACTGAAATGCTTCCACAAAATCTCACTTTTTACCTGCTGGTTGACTGGGAAATTGCGGTTGATCTTCTTTACCTGTGAACAAGAGAGAAAAGTGTTAGATGTCATATTTATCAAAGGACAGTAAACTGATTGTTATTCCCTTTCTTTTTCCATTTAAAGTGCATACACTGCAAAAAAATATATATATTTCTACCAAGAAGGTGTGTCTTTTTTCTATCAAGTATCTATTCTCAGTGAATATACAACTTCTTATTAAAATCTTAGTAAAATATAATGTCTTTTTTTTTTAAAATAAAATGTTTTACTCATTTTTTAAGTGATTCTTTTTGTGACCGGACGTTTGGTCGCCGGACTTTTGGTCTCCAGACTTTTGGTCGCCGGACGTTTGGTCGCCGGATGTTTGGTCGCCGGACGTTTGGTCGCCCGGACGTTTGGTCGCCCGGACCCAAACAACTGGCGACCAAACATCGAAGAAAGGGACGTCAGTCAGGGTCTTAACAAATTCTCCAACAAAACACAATAAAAGTACGGGAAATTTGGAGCTTTTCTTTAGCCTAATAATTAATAGGGCATTAAGTATGACTAAATAATAATTCGCAGTTTGTATTCAGGGAATTTGAGCAACAATTTTAAATGGTAATTATTAATAACCTTCCGGGCGACCAAACGTCCGGCGACCAAAAGTCAGAGTACCATTCTTTCACAGTGTAAAAACAAGCAAATCCCTAGCAGATCTTCTCAACTTCAAAAGGTGCTAACATGTAAGAGCCTTGTGTTATTTCACATCATTTTGGCTACACAATGGAATACCTCACACTCTTAAAAGCATTGATTATGTGACTTCTTCTTAGTCAATTATCATCTTTAATGTTCCCTTCACACAATTTGCTCTCATTGTGCCACAGGAACACCCCCACACTTTCCTGCTGCTCTTATTGCCGCCCTTTAATTGACACTGTGACGTGGTCTATACACCAGTCCCAACATTTTGCCTGTCTTGTTTTAATTTGTATGCAGGTGCATTTGACATAAATGCTCTATAATCAAAGATCACTTTACATTGTGAATAGAAAAATACATTTCACAGAGAGCAAAAGGATGTTATTTTAAGATCAGTCAAACAGTGTGATTGGGAACCATGAACTTAAATCTTAGCAGCATGTGGTTTATTCCATAGTAGTTATCTCTGAATTTCAAGATTAACAAAGTACCCCTCTTTGTCAGCACATTTATTTTTGGTCACCATCCATTTGCAGGGTACTCATAGATAACAATTTATGCTCATATTCATACTTGTAAAACACTTTGATCCTCTATTGAATTTAACGACTATATTTTTGGAATGTAGGACGAAGCTGCAGTACCTGCAGAAAAACCACACAAGCATAGGGAAAAGCCCATAATCTCAGAACAATTTAGGCAGATGTCCCACCACTCGGTTGGTAGTGTTGATGATTATCTCTGATTAATTCGTTGGGAGCCATTGGAGTCCAAAAATGTCCAATCACTTTAAACTGAGAGGAGCTGGCAGTGATCATTGAATGTCACTGAAATTTACTGGAAACCCTCCAACTTCAAGTGGATTGGACGTCATTTGCTTTCAAGGGCAGCCAGTGCGCTAACAAGCATGCATGTGCTACAGTACACTACAGGCTGAAGGCTGTGTAAAAGAGGACACGCGTCCTATACTTGCTTATAACCTACAGCAACGATAAGTCAGCAAATTAATTACTCAGTCTTGATACAAAAATGCAGCCAGGAAATTCATTGACTCATTTTGCCGCACATCCTTTCCATCTTCGTCACCGTCTGTTCAACCTTTATAGGTTTTTAAAAAAAACAATGTTACTGCAAAACAATTCTGTCATTCCCCTGATCTGGAAGCAAAGTAGCTTGGTAGACAGTCAGAATCAATAATATATCAGAAACGCAATCAATCATGTCCTTCTTTTGATCTAGATTCTAGAACAATACTATCTCGGTAGTAAGATATGACAGGAAAAACATGGTTAAGGCAGGAAAATCAATAAAAGCTCAAGGCAAAATCTCTTGTTGTCATGGCACTGACTATAAGGTACAACAACATGACCTCCTGCTGGCTTTACCTCTTTAAATTCATAAGGGTTACAATGTGTGTACAAAATGCGGTACTCCTGTAATGGATTCTATCATAAGTGTGTTGTTTGTGCTCAGGTACAGTCTTCTAAATATGACCCTTTTCTCTGAAAAAAAGGCCACAGAAGCACTGAATGGCTTGGTGAGTCATTTGTTAGTCTCACGTCCACTTCAATTAAGCAAGATTCTTTTATTTACCCCTTGGCCGCAACACACACACACACAAACACTTTGGCACACAATAACACACCTCTCTTGAGTTTTGTTTTCCTGTGCTACAGTGTAACGACCTCTTTTTTTCCCTCAGACAAGACTGTAAAGTGGACAGAAGGCATTTTGTTCCACAGAATATTGTGTCAGACCCCTCCCAGTGAAAATAAATACACTATTAATCTTGTGCTATTATTAAGAAGTGAATACGTGTCTTTATACGCTGACATTTGCCCTGTTGTACGATAAATCGGGAAGAAGGGGAGAAAACTGAGAATCTTACGTTGTGCTTAGTGAGGGCTGAGATGTTGCCGCCGACAGCCTGAAGCCAGTCTAAACGGTCTTCATCCGAGGGGAACTGGAGCACACCGCTGCACACTCCGTCCACAGCAACCACTTGGAAAGCATTATTCCTGCAAAAACAAGAAGAAAAAATGAAGGGGGAGACAGGAAATTGGTACACAGATATTCAATTTATCCAAAATGGCTGTCTTTTTGGTCAATTTTCATCGACTGTTTACAACATTTTTGTGCCCAACAAATTGTTTAATATTCAGCAATGTTTAGGATGACTTTTTTTCCTCCCCAGGGGGCAAACGCTTACACAATTTTTCCAGATAAAGCTCATTGACTTCCATTGACAATAACAGACATCCAATCCATTTGAACCAAGAGGGCTGCTAGTTCAAATAGCTTGGACGTTTATTGCTGTCAATGGTCCTGAAACATGATCATTCACCGCCAGTCTTCCAAGGCGAAATAGATTGGACCTCTATCACCATCAGTAGCAGCCAAAAATCAAAAGAACCATCAAAATCAATTTCACTGCTTTCGCTGCATGAGATAACAGTGTTCGGAAAAAATATATGTATTTTAAACAAAACTGTCTGCATCGTTAGATAAGGCCTAGCTATCATCTCCCTTAAATCATCTCCAATGCCTGTATGTCTGAGAACGATCTTCTTTCTTCATGTTAATTAAAAATCTAACCCATGCCTTCAGATTGGATGATGTGTTGCTCAATATATATTTATATAAAATAAACAAGTGAGCTCCATTAAGAGTCAGTGCACATTCCTGCCGCAGTGTAGCTCTGATGGAAGTGTATCCAAGGACAGCTTAATGGCTCCATAAATCAAACCGTTTGTGTTTAATACGTCCGTCGTAAAGCAGATGGTCACGGCTGATGTGACATTAGCTGGCTGTTTAGGCAGACGAGAGTGGAAGTCCTACGGCCCACCTGCAAACGTCAGATCCCGGCACGTGCTGGGAGAGTCGAGAGTGCAGCAATGGTAGTAGGCGCAAATCCACCCATCTTTTCTCCCAGCGGAGGCCCGGGGAAGTGGGCCACGACGAGCAGGACAGCGTGTCCTGTGCCAAAACAAAACACTGGAGATCATTTGGCAGCCTTTCAGATGTTATTGTGGCAAAATATCATGATGCTATTCTACTATTCCCACTGGTGACCTGCTCTGTATCATTTCGGAATCCATTGGCCTAGCCGTTGTCTTTATATGACTTCATTATACACTCTTAACTCTATCCTCTTTTGAACATTATACATAGCATATACAATACCATATATTCTTCATGTTTATATCAGTAGGAAAACAATGGACATGAAATGAGGAATGAGCGTAAGAAGAGATATATATATATATATATATACATATACATATATATACATATATATACATATATATACACATATATATACATATATATACATATATACATATATACATATATATATATATACATACATACATATACATATATATATACATACATACATATACACACATGCACACATGCACATGCTATATATATGTATTAATCATAGAATTTCAAGTAAAAGGAAGATTTCATATTTTTTTTACTAGAACTGGAACATAAACTGTGAAGCATCAGAAGGGAGTGAATACCCATGTGAATCAAGTATTTAGATGTAACTGCTTGGATAAATCTTGACTTTCTCACATTTGCTTTTTTCTCCTCTATTTCTATACGTTCCATTCTTGTATAAAATAGACTATGAATAATTAGCCTTGACTTAAAAAATATCCCTGCTTCCAGGCTGCATTGATTCCTGCAAAGAGGCTACAAATGAAGATCGTCAAGTACCGTGTTATTCGGATGGTAGTTCAAGTGCAGGCCGCTATCACACAAAGGAGATGAGGTCCCGCTGCTCTGGTCGCAAGGTATGCCTGCATGTTCGGAGAAAGGGACAATAAATCCACAATGCTCTGAACAAAAAGCCTTTAAAGAAAAAAAATGGCAAAGCTCCAGTCCTCAGTGCCAATTTGTATGCAGTCGAACGGGCAGTCAACCTGGCCTATATACGCTTATGAAAAGCTTTTTATGAAAGCTCTCGCGTCTGATGACAAGCTGAGACTTTCCAAAGAAAGAACAAATCAAGTGCATCACAATGAGTTGGCATTGACTTCCCTTTACATTTAATTCAACTACCTTGTGTCAGGTCTTTTTCATGTTTTGCTTCCATTAGTATTGTAGCATCTAAAATAAGCACTTAGCAAATTCAGATCCCATGAGTAATTAATACAATGGTACCTCTACTTAGGAAATTAATTAGTTCCAGGAGTGGTTTCACTGCAAATAGCAGCTGAGTAAACATACGCACACACGCAGGTAAACAAACAACTTACAATTATGCCAAGGAACACTCACGAAATAACTCTGTGATGAGTGAAAGTCAAAAGGCACACGAATCAGGAATTCACCGCCGGCCAGAACAGATCAGCCATGGTGCCAGAAAAATTGCCAACAAGGGGGGATTTTGGTCACACGGTGACGCTTATTTTCCGCCAGTGGCCGCTCTGGCATCCGCCTAGTGTGTGCAATTTTTCGGTCAGGCTGGCGCCATCCTACCCTGTCACCTATGCCACTCGGCCAGCTTTAACGTCCGCCTAGTGCACGCTAACCTTGGATACGGCATTATGGAGATGCAGCTGACTTCTAGCCAATGGGGGGCCAGTGATGCGTGGTGGCAATGGAAAGCAACTCTAGCACGACAATTTGAAAAAATAAATACCGGATACAGAAAAGGAATTTACATTTTGTTGGGTGTTTGATTTCTTTTGATGTTTCCTAACTTGTTTTTCGTATCTTGGAACAAAAGGTTACCTATCAAAGATTCCCGTGAACTTAATATTTGTATGTTGAAACATTTGTAAGTAGAGGTACCACTGTACCTGTATCATTTAATGACTTACACAAAACATTTGTAAGTAGAGGTACCACTGTACCTGTATCATTTAATGACTTACACAAAACATTTGTAAGTAGAGGTACCACTGTACCTGTATCATTTAATGACTTACACATGCAGTCCTCACTAAGAGGCAATTTAAGGAAGGCTGGGGTCTTCTTGAGAAAAGACACCATGAGGGTTACTTCTTCACCAGCATTTCTCAGCACCTGAACCTGCAACATCAGGTATTTTGAGTTCTGCCGCATGAGTTGAGTAATTAGAATCAGTTGCCACCAATGGTAGCCAATGGGTTAAAGTCAGGATAAAAGCTCAAATAAAAAAATTTAACAGCAAAAGTTAAGCTGACACGAACGCTAGATGAAGATAGGAACTGACAGCTTACCACTTCCTCGTGGCGGTAGCTTCTCACGTTGATTCCGTTTATCTGCAAGCAACAGCAGCTTGTAAGCGTAAATACAGTCAGAATTGTATTGTACTCCCCGCAAAATGATTCATGAAGCCTCCAATGTCTCTTATAGAATACCTGCCCTGGGAATTACGAGTTGCAAATATACATCTTTCAATACGAGACATTTTTATAGCAGCTAAATGATGTATCGCCACATGAAGAGCTTTTTCTATTTGAACAAATGGTAATGGATGCTCCGCCAATAGTATTGTGATGTGATTTTTTTCCTTTTTTCATCATTATTATTATTATTGACTGGTATACTAGCTATCTGCTGTAAACTAGTGGAGGGTGATTTTTGACTGCTACCAGACTCAATTGCGCTATATTCGTATTGTTTAGTTTTTCCTTTGACCAGATTTCTTGAGTGATTGTGTTTTACTGAAACTATTGAAGAACAAACGCAAATATTTGTTTAACCTCACATTTAAGAGGGTGTTAATTTTTTGTCAAGACCAGAAAGATGTTTTGCAAGTTTCTGCCCATCATCCTCACTGCTCCTTTTAATAAAGTTAGGCCCAATTACATTACAGCGTGCCATTAAGCTTGTCAAACAAAAAGGCTCTAATTAGATTCCAAGTGTACCTGGAGGATACTATCGCCAATGAAAAGCAGCCCAGAGAGTTCAGCTGGAAAACAGAAAAATACAAACAAAATCAAACACAGAGTAGTAGTAGTACATGGCATGTGGAAAAAATAAAAAAACTCAAACTATGGAGTTGTAACTTACCTTTTTGTTCTTTGGATATTTTAGATATCACCACAGGGATTTTATGCTCAGCACCACCCTGACATCATGAAATAGGAGTGGAAAAAAGGGTTAAGTGCCATTTCTATTTAATGTCTGCACCATAATATTTTACACTGATGAAACACCTAAAAAAATAAAAAACACTCTTCAAACATCAAGACTAGGCAGTGACAACATTAAAGTAAATTTACTATACCCGACTTTTAATGTATTCATTTTCCGTAGCTTTTATCCGCTCAAACTAATACATACGGACAATTTAAAGCATTCTACCAAACATGTATGTTTGCGGGATGTCGGTGGAAACCGGAGTACCCGTGAAAAGCCATCTTGGCATTGGGGAGAACATGCAAACTCCACACAGGGAGGTAGGAATCCACCGAGGATTAAACCATCCATTTTAAATCTTTGACGTGGACAGACTGACCACTCCCCACTATGCCGCCTATATCCTACATTCTCATTAAGTTTACTCTTGCACAGGCAGACAACAGATACAATAGAGTCTTGTCAGCATTTGAAAAAGAGCTGCCACCATCCAATTACTAGTAAAGGATTTTCTTTTTTAATTGATGCTGCCATGATGCTTCGCCCAATTGGACTAAATCCAAGTCATGTAAATCAACAGTCACAGTGACAATTCAGTCAACAATCTTTACCAATTTCATCATACGCAGTTCTGAGTATGATGCCAATTAGGCTTTTGTCGAGTCAATGATGATGGTACTCGGCCGTTTGGTCGCCGGACTTTTGGTCGCCGGACATTTGGTCGCCGGACATTTGGTCGCCCGGAAGGTTATTGATAATTACCATTTAAAATTGTTGCTCTAATTCCCTAAATACAAACTGTGAATTATTATTTAGTCATACTTAATGCCCTATTAATTATTAGGCTAAAGAAAAGCTCCGAAATGTCCCGGACTTTTATTGTGTTTTGTTGGAGAACTTGTTAAGACCCTGACTGACATCCCTTCCTAAGGGGACAACTCATGAACATACAAACTCTTATACACTCACACGTCCGCTCAGTGAAACTGCTCAGGGCCATTGTTAGCTTTTATTGATGCGTAGACCGTGTTGTTTTACCTTGTTTTGTCGCCGGACTTTTGGTCGCTAGAAGTTTGGTCGCCGGACGTTTGGTCGCCGGTTGTTTGGGTCCAGGCGACCAAACGTCCGGCGACCAAACGTCCGGCGAACAAAAGTCCGGCGACCAAAATTCCCGCGACCAAACGTCCGGTCACGATGATGATGATGACAAAGCCTATGTCCGATTATTACAACATTTCAAAAAGATGTCAAATTCTCAAGCAATAAAAATTACCTTAATGCTGAGGCCAAACCCTCCAATGGTCTGTCTTCGGATTGTTATGGTCCTCTCCTGAAACAGGCAATCAGCAAGCATACATGATGTTCATATAAATATGTATATATTTTTCATATACTTGCAATACATTACATTTTTACATTCCGTAAAGGCTGTTTGCCAGTCAATCCAATCCTTTCCTGTTTTTGTGTCTCAATGGTCTTTTCATTTTTATTTAGCACTCGTTTCTGGAAATAGGCCAATCACACAAGAACTGACTGGTGAATAAGATCATGCAGTGCAGAATCTCATGCAGTAAAAATGACACAACACTGTCATAAAGAAATGGAAAATTTCCCATGAAAATACATCTGGCACATTTTCCCATTTGTGTTTTTGCACAACAAACATCTGCAATATGTGATGATTTCAGTGAATTATGACATTTTGGCGTTACAATATCTCTTTGTCAAGTTGTAAACTTTATAACCGTTCTATAAGCTCTTGTCTCAAAGCACACTGAATCTTAACTAGATAAGCCAAATTCCTCCATTAGTTTTGAAATCTGCATATCTATTCATAAATGTGAAAGACTGCTGATGGCATGCAATTGAAATTTCTGGAAAATCGGTTTCAGTCACACTTAATACCCAAGTCCAGTTCAGCGAGCGCCAAAGAACGCTTGTGATAATCTTTTCTATATTAAATGTGCTAAACACAATGCCATTGTGTCAGTTTTATCAGAACGCTGAAAAGGTTGTTTCACACTGATGATGTTTTGATCACCGTTGCTAGTGACAACCTCCATACCTATCCATTTATTTTCAATAGAGCTCATTCCAATTCGAGTCACGGGTAAGTTGGAGCCTATCTTGGCAACATTGACCGGTCAGAATTTTGACGCATGAGTAAACATAACATGGATGTTTTGGAGCCACCTGAGAAAACTTAAGCGAGCAGAAGAACGCAGGACCTGAAAATCAGTAGTTCACAAAGTGGTTACAACTGCTTGTTTGCAGGCATCCTCTCGGGGTACGTAAAAGATTTCCTAAAGTGAACCCTTTTCAACCACTGCTTCATATTGACTTTTTTAATTAACCTTTTTTTTAAATATTGAAAAACAGCTTTTAGGTGTTTTTGTAGTACCAATTAACTACATCCTGAAGCATAACATTTATTTTCTTTTAACTGTAATTTCTTTTCCTATGCGCAAAATGTGACTCTTAAAAAAATCACCAGAATATTGGCTTTCAACTTATTTTAACTTATTCCAATTCATTTGAACTGGGAAAACGGTACACGGTCAATTGGTCGGCGGTCTTTTGGTCGCCCGGAAGTTAAGTGATAATTACCATTTAAATCGTTGCTCAAATTCCCTAAATACAAACTGTAAATTACTATTTAGTCATACTTAATGCCCTAGTAATTATTAGGCTAAAGAAAAGCTCAAAATTTCCCGGATTTTTATTGTTTTTTGTTGGAGAACTTGTTAAGACCCTGACTGACATAGCTTCTTAAAAGGGACAACGTATGTACATTCAAACTCTTATGCACTCTCACGTTGGCTCAGTGAAACTGCTCATGGCCATTGTTGGCTTTTATTGATGCGTAGACCGTGTTGTTTTACCTTGTTTTGTCGCCGGTCTTTTGGTCGCCCGTTGTCGCGGTCGGGGCGACCAAAAGACAGCGACCAAAAGACTAGCGACCAATCGACCGCACACGGGGAAAACTGGCAGTGATGTTGCAAAATCACAGCTCGAGATAGTGAGACTGATACCAGATTTTCCACCGTTTAGGACAATTCATCAAGTTTTGTTGTTTTGACAGCATCCTATTGTATGTCCCCACTTCTTGCATGTCAGCAACAGACAACAAAGCCTTCACTTGTTGTTTGTCTTCAGTGGAATTACTTACAATAACTGAATGTGTGAGTGACATCAATGGTTACTTACGCTTGAATAGAAAGGTTCTCCTGAAACGCAGATGACATCTTGCTCCTGAATGGTCAGAATATCTTTAGCCAAGTGCAGTCGGATATTAAACGGCTCCTCATTACCTTCTTGCATCAAATAAATCCCAGTCTTTGTCTGCGAACATTGGGAGAGATAACATCGTTCATCGGTGCTAAATTAAGTGGCCATGAAATGAAATGTCGGCTTGGCCGCTGGTGGCGAAATGAACATTGGAAATTAGGTGCTTTTTCTGCTGGTGTGTCGTTGCTTTGCTTGTCAACGCACAAATGCGCAATCCTAAAAAGGAGAGAGTTTTCATGGCCTTAACACACATTAAGAATCGAGGAAATTGAGCAGGCTTGTTGTCACTTCCTTGCATTACACAAGCAGCGGGACTGTTTCTAATCCCGCATTTAAACATGCTCATTTGCATACATTTGCATTTCGCCACCGCTGCCCCTCTCCGGCTAATTACGATGCCTGCCTGCCCTTGACTTAAGAGGGTCTCCAAGAAGAAATCACCTTCACCTGCCTGTCAGTGCCACCAGAACAAAAGCAACCACCTGCGTCAGCATGCGTGTCACCAGTCATCCGTTAACAAGGCCGCACCACATGCGTGCAATATGTTAGCTCGGCTGCAGGTCAGTTATCTTTCACTAGTAATGAGCAACGCGGAGAAACCAGGCCTCTGCACCCCGCAGCTGCAGCGTGACGGATGGAATCAGTGAAAGAGAGAGTGTGCGCATTTGCTCGCCTTTTTCGGACAAAGGCGCGCATGTGCGTGTGTCGTTAAGCAGGCAGAAAGAGGGCAACGCTCGACCCGGTGTGGGAGAACCTCCCATGCGGATGAGAGCCTTTGACCTGTGCGCACGTTTTTCTTGATTAGCATCATCTTTCCTCTCATCGTGTGCCTCGACAATCATTAGCCACATCATCATCAGCTGAAATCAACATGCGTACCCTTCAAACGTAGTGTGCTACAGTTCATTTGATGCCATTCACGCCCCCCAAACTATTTGAACTACGAGGGTTGGCTATGAACATTCGCCGCTTGCTGTTTTCTTTGCGAGACTAATGATATAAAAAGGTTGTGATCTTATATTTTTGAGGAATAGTTGCTAACTCCTGTTGCTGTTGGTGATAAACAAACCAGATCTGCTTTAAAAATAAACTTCTTTTTTCGTGGTCACGAATTAACTTTGACATCTTTGACATAATAGCAGCTAAAACACTGAAATGAAAAAAATCAATTGACATTTGTCAATGGGAGTGAAAGAGTTACAAAGCTGTTTCCAATTCTATTTATCCAAACGGCTTTTTCAGTGCTATTGAAGATGACAGATGTCCAATTATTTGGATATTTTTACCTTTTTGCTGTGAATTAATTTGTCTTGGCCTGGGAGGGTCGGCAGCAATTGCATATTTGTTCATTCGATCCCATTAGTGGGATTCTGATTCTTAATCTTAAACTATTACTACTACTCCCACTAATGTTTTAATAGTTTTATTTGGAATTTGCGTTCTTGTGAAATTTTGTGATTAACTCATTCACTGCCATTGACAACAATAAACATCTAATCCATTTTTACTGGAGTGGCCGACAGTGACGTCCAATCCATTTTGACTGGAAGGGATGGTAGCAATCATTACTGTAATTTACTGTAAAACTGACATGTAAGAGAAATAAACATTGACTACTACATAAATGTTTAAACAAAGCACATTTTTTTACCTAGGTCTACACTGTCTTCTGTGTCTTGTGTCTGTCTTGCTACTGCCACCTAGAAATTCCCTGAATACGGGATGAAATAAAGTTCTTATCTAATCTAATCTAATAGTGCTATCCAACAATAGTTATATACAGTACAAACGGTTGCGTGGTTTAAGTAAATTAGAAATAATATTGTTGTAATGATGACCCTTGCAGCAAAGGCTACTTTAACACACACAAGGGAAAGCGGCCCATACAAACAGAGCTGCAAGAACAATCAAAGGCATCTATTATCTCTGCTTCGTTGGACCAATTACGATTGCCGGATAGTGGATGGAGGGGAGGGGAGGTGGGTGCTTCTTGTTCTTGCTCTTATTTAAACTACATCTTTTCTAATAGACCACATTGCTGCCCAGCATGATATGGCAGCAAATACCATTAAAATGAAGGATACTCTAAATTCATAATGTAAAATATCATTTAAAAAAATGCTTAAAAGTCCACAAATGATTACATGTGATATTGCAGAGACTCAACCGTATACTGAAATAATTATGTAGTTAAAACATCAACTGTTTTCAATGCCAGCCAGGGAGTCAATCTGCATGAAATCTAGGCTTGTTTGATTGCACACAAAGCTATCATTCTGCTGTGTGATTGGCAAAAGATAGCGCAGTTTAATTATACATTTTTCCATCTTTTGAAAGAGAATTTCATTGTTCTGTCTGTCATATGTCACATGTCACCGCAATTGCCACAACGGTTTGGGATTGCAAATTCTCCACAGTCTGTGACCAGATAAGAGCAAGTGACACAAAATGGAAAACAGTCATTACAACTCACTGTTAAATACACTGGGGAAAAAGTATAGCAGGGGCCAATACTACTGGTTTTCTTGATTGTCTTGTAACTGTACTTATAACACTCATTTTGACATACGTCTTAGTAGAGAAGGATTTAGTATTAGTTCATCTCAGTTCAGATGCATTCAACCATGCATTAATGGGGAAATATTATAGTTTTTTTAGTGTTTGTATGCACATGGTTGCATCTCAGAGGTTTGAGTGAGTATTTATGTTTACTTTGCCACTGTGAAGATTAAAAAAATGATGATAAGCTGACTTTATGAGCGAAAATACTTTTACTTTTAATACTTATTTCCCTACCACTCTGGGCTCGGTTAAAGCCCTTTAGTCCAAGTCCCCAGTTGTCATGGTAACCATGCAGCCTTTGGCTGTTATGTGGTAAGGTATATCCTCTTTTTAATTTATATTTTGACAAAAGTGTCCCACGATCATGTTATGACCATGCCTTGTAACTTTTATACAATTTGAGGGGGGGAAAATATGCACAGTGTTACCAATAATTGCCAAGCCATGTTAAACAACATTACAAATCAAAAGAGGAGTACCTCCGGCTAAATTAAAAAAAAAAAAGTAGAATGTTGTAGTTGTAAATGAGTTCTCTTGCTACCAAAACTGGGTTTTGGTCATTTGGGGTTAAAAATCTTTCACATTAATCCAGTAGACTGATGCGTGCGTGCGTTCGTGTATGCGTGTGTAAGAGGTGAGTCACCCTGCAATGTTATGTGTTTAGAAGCAATTTATTTATTTCACCTAGCCTAACTTGTTTCATGATTTTTCCTGGCATTTCTCTGCAATAATCATTTACACTTTGTTTCAAACGGTACTTTCACTTGACATCATTTGGAATATACTGTTGGATATTATTCCAAAGATAAAGGCTCTCGCCTAATTGTTGCTTGTGTCACATCCGCAGCTGAATAAGTGAACCGCCCATTCTTTGTGGGAATAGGATGTACAAACACTTGCCTGATTTAGACACTTGTAAAAGCAGAAAGAGGGGAGAAAAAAATAAATCCCCTCCATTCCCAGCGATTGATTCAATGCTACGAACCTCTTCATTTGAGGTCTTGAAATCCATGTGCTACCGTGCAGTGAGGGATGCTGCAGAGGAGAGAAACACAACAGAGTTATAGAGCGGCTGCAGCAAAAGCCCATAGCCAATTTAAACTGGCTTTGTAACCAGCAATAGCAATCACAAAGGAAAAGAGATGTTCATTGAAAGCTATGTAAAAACTCAAGAGATGTCTCATTCAAACAGCAGAAGAGCCAAGAGCTCCAAAACAACTGCGTGGAATATCCATTTACTCTCATACCATGAAATGATCATATTCCCTAAAATCTTTTATTTTTTCCAAGAACCCAAATTTAGCAAAGATTGGCTTTGTAATTTGTAAAATGTGTTTTGTGCATTGATATCAGTGGCGGTCCGTGCATTTTCTCGTAGCGCCTTCAACGGGTAAAATCCACTTCCTAGCAGCGTTTAATGATTAAATACAAATACTGGAGCTTTTCAGACATTACAACCGGGCCGGCGGGTGATTGTCCCGGGAAAAGACAGCCGGTAAAGCACATATCTGATGAAAAATGCTTTGTAATGCATCTATATTTTTTTCCTTCTCTTCAAACTTGTCTCCCAGAATAAGAAGGAAATAACCTCTGGAGATAAGCAGAAACTGTGAAACTGCAAGGAATTATTCATGTTAGCAAAAGGTGAGAATAAGGTATCCTAATAAATGTTTAAATAATTTCTCCCCAAATTCAGAACAGCTTCTCTTTTGTACTAAGCTTCGAAAAAACGTTGCCATTAAATTTCCCCAGCTGCCACATCTGAGTTGTGCCTCCTTTGGATTAGTTTATTTTTAATCAGACATGACTGCCACTTGACTCGATAGGCCAAGCTCAGAACAAAAAGAAGCGACTCTTGTGGGCACCCGGCGAGGGACACTCACTTGACTAGAAAGGCCCCCCGACTGTTTTGAAGTGGAGCTCAGGCCATCGAACACCCAGCTGATTCCAGATCAGAGAGCGCCACTGCGAGGGGGCCAGTCCACATCCCCGAATGGAACCTTCTACGGGCTTTTGCTGGGGAGGGTGTACCTCAAGGCCTCATTCTGGGGCCACTCGCTGGCGAAGAGCTGCAGAAATAGAAGACGAGAAAATTCTCCTGTGAGAAAACAAGACTGAATGTTGCTGATTAAACACTGTAGATGCAATTGTCGGCTTCAATTTCCCACACAAATAGGAGATTTCAGAACACGCGTCTTTCTGGAGGGAAATGCCTGACTTGTCATTGCATGTCAAAATGCAATTAGCTCATATTCTTGTAATTTGTACAAAAAAAAGTACATGCGCCACTGCTTGTTAGGATGAATTTCTGGCTGCAGGCCAATTTTTGATGAGACTCAATAAAAACACAAATTCAAATAGTTGCTTCCAAGCTATAGTACATTTTGTGCACATATCCTCCACTTCTGATTATCACACAGCAAGAGAAGCCTTAATAGAATTTGTAAATGTATACATCTGAGTCCCATCTGGATCAGGAGTGAGCAAACTACAGAAGATCTGAGGAGAATAAAAGCTGAAAAGTAAAGCCGTGACCTTCACAAAACAGCCCTGGGACTCACTCAAATATTAATCAAGTGTTGAAGTCAAACTCAAAAGCTTTCTCATAAGGAGGTTACATCCTTGCATGCCTGCTTCAAAAGTAACACTTGTATTTTTATTTTTTTTTCAACAAAGCATCATTAGAAATAAGTCCTGCTGCAAAATCAGTGGAGTATTAGTCATACAATGATTCTTATGATCTGCATTGTTATTGATAACCTTGGAATACAAAAGAACAAAACAAACATGCCATTTTCCACCCTTTTTTTATATTTGTGTGGCACTACACAACAATGCAACTTGTGCTTTCTTGTTTGTTGAAGGTTTGAGTTGGATTTATTGAATAAAAGGGACAGCACATTAATGAACATATTCATATTCATGTTAATGAACACATAGAGGTAAATATGTAAGATTGTAGCCGAGGGCTAATTTCCATCTTTAGTCCCTTGTGCAGGTTCCACGTAAACAATGACAAATACACACACACACACACACACACACACACACACACACACACACACACACACACACACACACACACACACACACACACACACACACACACACACACACACACACACACACACACACACACACACACACACACACACACACGTAACACAGTTTTAGACAGCGTTGTTATTGCAAGTTTGTTCATCTAACAGCCAGGTGAATTCAGGATTTTGCTTTTAATGCAAAAGTAAACAAAAACATGCTAATGATGTTTCGATTGTTTTAATGGGAAATTCCGCCTGCTGTTTTTTTTTATTTGTTCTTTGAACACTTACTTTCCCAACCAACAGCTGACAGTGATGTCGAATCCTGGGAGACCGCCCTACCAGTTAAAATAGATTAGACATCTATCGTCATCAATACCCCTAATGCTATCTGTAACCCATATATATCACTTGGTCTTTAACATAGCCAAATACTTCACCTATATATTAACCTTGGTAGCCTTAATCTAAATGCCAATCTTCAGTAAATACAAGGCATAACCCCTATTGAGCTGTCTGACGGGGAGAATGGATGTACTTCTACGTTATTATTAATGAGTCACCCAGTATTCTTTTGTCTTATGAAAGGGATAAAAAGTCCTTTGTTGTAATCCTGCACCAACTAAGCTCCTGAATCGTGCGATCCTAACATGGAGTTTACTGCTCAATATAATAGGATTGCAACAAAAACAACAACAACGGTCTTAAATTCTCATACGTTGAACTTTATAATGGTTTATTGATTCTGGTATTAGTCATTGAATTGGCGCGGGCATATCTCACGGAAAATCAATAATGAAGTTCCTTCTCAGTTGCACCGTAATGTATACAGAACAGGGGGTAGAAGGGCAACTGTGATGGGGGGTTGGGGGGGGGGGGGGTTGTGTTAGCTTTGATATCTTGATATATGATGGCTAGAAAAATCATCTTATGTGATGAATGAGAGGCAAAGCTCATATAGGAATATCTGCCCAGTCTGAAAAATGTCTCATATTTCCAAATGCAAAGATTAAGTAGACATTTTTCTGCTTTTTAAGTTGAGTCAGCGCAACACTTTTTTCTTTTAACTGGCACTCCATCAGATATTTGCAGAGCCACCAACTTTGCCGGAGCCGTGAGGCCTCCGACACAATGGAGAGGAAATTGGCTGAATGGTGCTGAAATGGTACCCGGGACAGCTCCGTCGCCGAGACTTGACGAATAATGGCCAGCGCGTGAGGCGATGAAACAGCTATCGGCTAAGTTTGCTCAAGAAAAATGAAAGTTCTTCTGGAAAATGGATGCTGGCTCGTGTCGTACTTTTTGAAGCAACTGGGGAAACAGAGCATTATTGCAGCTATTGACACGCTTTGTTTCCGTTTCTCTGCCACCCGCTGAGACGGATGACGCTATGATCGATCATTCGGTGGAGATGGAGAAGAAGCGTCTTGTCGCATTTTCAAGCCTTGGAGAGCATTTGTCAAAGTAGGAGCCCATCACAAAGCTCCTGTGTCACCCTCTCGGCCATGTGTACATGATGAGTGATGGGTAGAGTAGTAAATTAGTACACTCATTTATAGGCTGAGCTCTTGGCCTTACTGACTATGATGCATGTCCTCTGCCAAAAGATATCAACTTGTCGCACTCTCGACACACAAGGTGAGGACACTCCGAGTCAGCAGTTTCCCAGAACGCAAGCTTTATTTTTTTTTTTACCCTTGGTTTTATTCCAGGAGGCAGGAAGAGTGACTTTACATGGTTCTAAATGTCCTCATTCACTCATCCATCCCTTGACCTTTTGATTCACAGTCCCTCTTTTCAGCTTTAGGAACCGCCCACTTCATACACATTAGTCACAGTCTGGTGAGGAAAAGACTCACCAATCAAAGTGTGGACTTCATGTTTAAAAGAGTTGAAAGTGTCTATTTGCCTATAGCCAATATTAAGTTAAGCACCAAAAGAGACACAATTAGAAATAGGGCGGCCCGGTGGGGCGAGTGGTTAGCGCGTCGCCCTCACAGCTCTTGGGTCCTGGGTTCAAATCCAGGTCACGTCCACCTGTGTGGAGTTTGCCTGTTCTCCTCAGGCTTGTGTGGGTTTCCTCCGGGTACTCCGGTTTCCTCCCACATTCCAAAAACATGCATGGTAGGCTGATTGGACACTCTAAATTGCCCCTAGGTATGAGTGTGAGTGTGCATGGTTGTCCGTCTCTTTGTGTCCTGCGATTGGCCGGCCACCAATCTAGGGTGTCCCCTGCCAATGGCTCGGAGTCAGCTGGGATAGGCTCCAGCACCCCCCGTGACCCTAATGAGGATAAAGCGGTTCAGAAAACGAGATGAGAGATAAGACAATTAGAAATTAGGATATTCCAATCTAGTGAAGGATTTTCAATCAACCTTTTGGTACAATTTTAACAATATATTTCCATGTGTAACTCCTCGAAGAATATTCTACTGGTTTTTGTGTGCGTGTGTGTGAGTGCAGGAATGTTTTATTTGATTATTTATTTTGTATTTTTACATAGGACTGTCTTTTGATAAATTACTTTTGTTTTCTCAATTTTTCTCTCCCCAACCTTTTTTTTTTTCAAAAGTGAGTTTGAAAAATTGCTTGTCTTTGTGTTCCCTACAATTGGCTGGCAACCAATTCAGTGTTTCCGTTGTCTCAAGTCAGCTGGGACAAACTCCAGTTCACCTGATACTCTAATGAGGATAAGCTGCATTACGAATGGATGGATGGATGAAAACGGTTTGTTAGCGTTTAGTTCATTAAAAAAATAAAAATAAAATTCCAAATTAAAAGCAAATTAATTGAGGCAATACATAGATGTCCAATCCATCTTAACTAGTGGGATGAGTTAACTAACAAAATCATTACACTACAAATTCTCTGTCTTTAAAACATTGTAAAAATATATTACATTAAGCATGTCTACAATTAGATAAGACAAATGTGAAGATATATTCTATCATAATATGGATATTTTGTCCTATACCTAAAGTTCACAGTACAAAGCAAGCATCTGATAATATGACAGATGATTGCCCGTGGCAAACCGGATTGGGTGACTAATTATCGCATCAGACATAAATGGGAAAAAAACCTTATAATGTGCTGCTAAATAGCAGCCTAATTACTACACAACATCCTAACGCACAAATCATGAGTAAAAATAAATGCATACAGCAGGCAGTGAGGCCTGGGTAGCCATTGGCGTCACACTACGAGTATGAGAAAAAGATTAAGAAAAACCTGGCATCTATAGTGTTAAAAAGAACGAATAAACACATCTGCTAAACTCTTCACCTTCTAAATCTATACGGAAGGGCAATGTAGAGGCTTTCAAATGTCCCTCCATTGGCCCGCCAATTATTTATGAAGTCAAACTGCGCTACGATTTAGTCGACTGATCTCGGGGCAGATGAGCAGTTAAATGTACATTTTATTGATCACTAAAGCAAGCAAGCGGAAAGTTGGACTTTTTGACTCTCGTGACTTTGACTCTTGTGCTTGAACAGTCAAAGAACTCAAATGTAAAGCAACGAATGGCTCTAACATTTTGGTCCCAGAGCAGCCATTTGACTTCATTCATATTTTATAATACAGCATGAATACTTAATCCTGATTGGATAGATTAGACCCAGTGCAGTAGAAGCTCCACACATTTCAGAAGCCTCTAAACTCAGTTGGGTCCGCAGGCCAGATTCATGCCGAGTAGACCTCATATGGGCCGGACTAGATTATTTTTGGCCAAAGAAGTTAACTTACTGGCCACCATTGGCGACGCCAGACGCCCAATCACTGATAAATGAGCATTCACAGCGAGTTTAAGGTCATTGGACAGACGTCTCTTGCTGTCAATGGCAGGCAGTGAGTGAATTTTGTGGCGCATTTTCGATTAGTTATAGCTACTTTCTGTAAATTCTGTTCATAAATTGCTTTTTGCTCAATTTGGGGAATTTTCAGGCTACTTCCTATTGGTTTTGGGCCATTTGAATGTTCCTTATTTACTAATTAAGCATTAATTGAGCAGAGTGCAGTAGTGCACAACACACAAAACTCTGGTTTGACGACAACCATGTCAAAAATAAAAAACATTTGATTCTGTATGTACACTATGAATGAGCTACAAAGAGCCTGTCAGTCAAAACAAACCTGGGGGCCACATTGGACTCCCTAGCGGGCCGTACGTTTGACACCACTACCCAAATATACAGACTGCACATGCGTTTAGTTTTTTCTTTGGATTGCTTCTGACAGGCGGAGCAGCCTCACCGAGAGGGGATTTTAAAAAATATATCTAAGTTAAGGTAGACAGTTCTGCTCTTTTAAAAGTTTTACAGTTGTTAGCTTCTTTCAAACTTCTTTAAAAGCATGCAACTTACTTTGTTATTTAACATTAAGCCACCCCTGAGTGTTTTATTCCTCTTTCAAAACCCATTCTTTGCATTTTATTTCATTTTAAAAGGAGTGTGGAAGTTGTATTCAACAGTGATTAAGGAGTGGCACTCTATAGTGATTTTATCTTGGTTATACCAGTAGATATGTATTCACACAAAGGTAACTGGCATGAAGGAGGAGGTGGAGGAGGAGGCGACCATTCTCCCAAACGAGTGAAGAAAGGACAAGATGACAGTTAAGTGGGATAAGGGCTGGCTCCCTTTTTTTCTTTCCTGGCCTTGTGAGGATACTTTTGTAAGAGTAGACGAGAGTAGTGTGTGAAATAAAGCTTCAACTTGTTCAAGCAGAACAAACGTGTCCTTTTTCATTTCTGCACTGCTTGTCGCCTGGTGGATTAGTCGGAGAGTCTTCAAGGAACCCATTTAGTCTCATAAATTTATGATATACTGCATCATTTTGTGATGAAAAACATATGTTGGAAGATAGAGTGGATTGAATTATGTCAAGCTTTTTTAGCCCGAAAAAAAGAGCTGACACTGAATCTTAAAAAAGGTATTTCACCAAAATGCTATGGAAGGAGACTATAAAGAGATCATGCAAACATTCAATTCAATTCAATACACATTGCTATGTAATGTCAAGCAGGACCATTTAAAAAGGTACTGATTGTAATGATGTTTGCAGCGATGATTTGTGAATGCATATGGTAATGCATCTTTGATAGTTTTCCCAAAGTAGGCCATTGCAGTGCAAATAATTATGATAATGCATAGAACATAATTCTTTCACTCAAAAGGCCACACACACACACACACACACACACACACACACACACACACCTACACACCAACACACTCGTAAAAGCAGGATTTTGCCTTCGTAAGCACAGTTGCAATCTGGGTTAATTGCTGCTCAAGGCTATTTGACTCTTTCCAGGTTGAATAAATTGACAAAGTTCCAATTTACAGTGCTCTAGGCTTGCCTTACTTTAACTTATTTGCCATTTGAAACTGGATGAACACGACCAGAATACCAGAAATGATAAATGATTTAAATAATGTAGTTTTCTATTCATTGGCATTTACATTTGACATTGATCACGGCAAATTCCAGCATTTGTTCGCCTCCATCAAAGTCACAAAATGCCAGATATATCCCAAAAAACTTGGCATTTGATGTATTAAAAGGGCATTTTACTTCTCAGATCTGCTCCAAAAGAGATGAACATACTCATTAGTCTTTATTTAAAGTAGGATATGCCGAAATCAATTTTCAGGCCAAATTTGAACACTTATTAAAAAGGTTGATCATTGAATCTCAAAGATCACCCAGGGCAATAATACAAACATTTACGGATAACAGTCGTTAATGTTAAACCTATTCAATAATAAACAACTGTGTGGTCAATACTGAGTTTGACTGACCCGCCGACTATTTAACAGTAGGACAGAATGATTGTCAATTAAATAACTGATAGACCATCTTTACTGACATGCCTTCTCTTTCAGTTTGAGCAAAGAAATCAGCTAAATTCTCCATGAAGGTGCAGCAAGATTTCCAAAGACATGAGCATCCAAATTTGCTTCTTTTCACACACAAGTGCCAAAAAGAGCCTTCAGGAAATGAAGCGTTGTATAATTAATTTGTGCAAGTAATGAACTACAGCCATTTTTTTCAAAAAAACAAGCTTCTCATCTGCTCTCAAAACGATTCCTCAGTACCAAGATATCACAAAATGCCATACTTTCATTCCAACTTCAATTATATTATGACACAATTCACTCAAATTAAGATACTGTTAGGTTCCTATATGATACAAAAGATCCTCTAATTGAAATATGACACAATCACCAGGGTAACAATGAAATAGACGATTACCTCCAACAGCTGTGCATCACAATACAATCAATCCAAGGACTGGCCGTCGTGATTCGTTGCAGCTATGACTCAGTTCAGTTGAATTTCATCCATTTCATTGTGAAACATTCATTCAATTTCCAAGCGTCGCCCTAAAAGAAAATCAACAAATATCCCACATTACAAATATGCAAGGATTCAGAATAACAACAAGACTTCAATCATTTTTACCATCAAAAATGGTGTTGTACCCACATCCGCCTCATAGTTTGGAAACAAACTGTTCAATCACTGATTGGTTTGGACCTCTGTGGAGTAGTTAGCGTAGGTTTTCTCAGGGTGCCCTGGTGTCCACCCACATTCCAACCCTCAAAATTATGGTACATGGTCGATTGGTCGCCGGTCTTTTGGTCGCCGATCTTTTGGTTGCCGGTCTTTTGGTCGCCCGGAAGGTTATTGATAATTACTATTTAAATCGTAACTCAAATTCCCTAAATACAAACTGCGAATTACTATTTAGTCATACTTAATGCCCTAGTAATTATTAGGCTAAAGAAAAGCTCCAAATTTCCGGGACTTTTATTGTTTTTTGTTGGAGAACTTGTTAAGACCCTGACTGACGTACCTTCTTAAAGGGACAACGCATGTACATACAAACTCTTATACACTCACACGTCGGCTCAGTGAAACTGCTCATGGCCATTGTTGGCTTTTATTGATGAGTAGACCGTGTTGTTTTACCTTGTTTTGTCACCAGTCTTTTGGTCGTCTGTCTTTTGGTCGCCGGTCTTTTGGTCGCCCGTTGTCGCGGTTGGGGAGACCAAAAGACCGCGACCAAAAGACTGGCGACCAAAAGACGGCGACCAAAAGACCGGCAACCAATCGACCGCACACGAAAATTATCCTTAAATATGAGTGTAAGCGTGAATGGTTGTTCAGTGCCTTAGATTGGCTGGCAATTCAGGGTGTCCCGCACCTTTGGCCTAAAAGTTGGCTGGGATAAGCTCAAGCACCCCGACGGCCTTAGTGAGGATGAGTGGAACATATAGTGAATGAACAAATGGTTCCCATGTTAAGGTGCAAGTTGAAAATGTTAAATCATTTCAATATTTGTGATGGCAAATCCTTATCTATGTAATTTTCCATAAAAGTGTACACCGTTTTAGCAACTGTTTCAAATTGATCTCTTAATTGCCTCCCGTGGTGCAGTCGCGCGCCTCCAAATCTGTGGCTGCACGTCGGACGCATGCAGATGAGGCTGCCGTCTTCACCAGGGTCGCTGCTTTGGCTTCATTAGCCATCGCTCCCCACTAAGCCGGGTTAATGGTGTGACTTTTGCATCTGACGGCCACATGTATCGTCGACGGGACTTTGACACACACACACCGACCTCTGATGAAAACCACCACTACATTTTCCTCTCGCTGGGGGATTTCTGAGGTTAGATGGCTATCCAGATTTCCAGCAGTGCCAGCGGATCTCAAGCTCCCTCTGCACTAACTGCTTTTATGTTGCTTTGGTTCAAGCCAAAGGACTCCATGTCTTGCCTTCATGCAACAATCTCCACTAATGCATACCGCAAGGATCATCACTTGGTTTAAAAGCTTTAATTCAAAGTCTTTCTCAATTCAAAAAAAAAAATACTTGAACATTCCCCTGACTAAGACATTCAGGATTAATATATGTTTCAAACTTTGTAAGGAGCGTTTCAGGAGGGCCCATAAAGGACCATTTAAGAATGATTGGTATCGTTTGGTTTGGAAGCAGCGCACCTAGAAGTGAAATGATGCACCATAATGAGGAGATTGTAAAACCTCCTGTGAGGGCGACAAAACTGTACAAGGAGTCCTGATATAAGATGTTCTTGAAAGAGGAGTTTTCTGTGTTACAAGTAGTCATGTGATATTGTGGTAAGATGGGACAATTTATTGATCCGGTTATTGCTTTTCATTTCATTTTACACTTAAAACTTGGAATTTAGAATAGCCGCATTCTAATTTAGGTACAAATACAGGTTATATCACCTTAGAAAAGGGTCCTCTTTGGAAAACAAGGCTTATGCGCTGTATATTGATTGCAGTACTTCAGATGTCAGGTTCAAGTATTGGGAATTCTTGACGTGGTCAATTTTGCGTGCTAATCCTCGACAGGACTGAAGAAAAAAAATGGCTTTTGGAAATTACCTTCCAATTAGGTTACTTATGGCTCAGTGGCAGGATTTGGAAAATGCAATCATGTGTTAGATAATTGATTCAGCGGTTCAGAGAAACACTATTCCCAAATTTTAAGTAAAGTACACCACAAATTATTAGGCTAGTGAATCAGCTTGCCAGGAAATAATCTTAAAAATCCTATTCATATTTTCAAGAAGACATCCTCGCTTCACTTGTTAACGTGTCCTGTAAAATTGGAGGTGATGTCTGTTTTTCTGGTGCATTATTTGGGTTTAGGAACCACCTGGCGTGTTGTCAGTAGTATCGCCTGTATATTCCCTATAGGAGGACATTGGGGATACACATCCATAATTAATATTTGTCTTGCTGCTTCTCGTCATGCCGCCTGACAAGCTATCCCACTCGTATCTTTAAAGCGATTAACGTAGTCTGGAATTTTAACGAGCCAGAGAGAGTCTAGGGGAAGCGGCAGAGGCAACAAGAGATTATCGATTAGGAGAGTAGGAAAGATAAAGTGCCGAGGAGCTCTTTTGTAGAGTCGGTTTCCTCCCTCGGCCATTGATCACAATGGTCAGAGGGGAACTTTGTGACACTCTCGCATGGTCCAATTAGTGGCGAATTCACACTTGGACACACAGTGAATGATTCATCTTATTTTCCACTTGTCCAAAGTGCTTTTTTTGATTCAGGACACAATGACAATAAAAACAGGCTAGCCAATAGAATTTCTTTTCAAGATTTCTAGCAGATCACCCCGATTGCTCCTGACCTATGACCAATCCCGGATACCAAAGGATGGGAATAATGCTGCGGGGGAAAAAAGTGGATTTCCAATTCTCGCCGGGCATCTTAAGGCGCAAACCCTGCCAAGCTCCATCACCAATGAGCAATGGGGGTTTGGGGATGGTGGGGATTGGTCTTATCCCGGCTTACTCTGAACATAAATCATGTGACACACCACAGATTTTTTTTCAGCTTTGGACACCCGCACCGCACCCCACCCCACCCATGCACCCAACCCCCCTCCATGGATGCTAGGGTGCTGAAAGATTGTTTTTCAGGGATTTGAAATGCCATCAACCCACATATCGGAAACACAAACAGAAAGTAAAGTCACACTTATGGATGACGTACTTCATTCTCCACATTAAAAGAACACGGTCCGAAGGCAACTGTGTGAAAAATGTGGAACGTTTCCTAAATTAATCAAGCTTTACCTGAGAGAACAGGTGCTGACGTCCTATTTCCTCTGGAAATCAATGTATGCAACGGGTGTTTCGGAGCATCAGCCAAGCCACAAAGCATCCCTTGTGGAAAGCATCGCCCACATCCTGCTCCACTCGCTTCAACCTCAGCTTCTGATCACAACAGGAGAGATGAAGGAAGAGGTTGAGGACGGAGTGGGGGGGCGCAGGGGCAGGGGCAGGAACCTGCACATGCAGCAGAGACGATTTTAGTGCATCCCCGCTGCCTCAAAAAAGCTCCGAGGGCTCGCTGTCCGTCGTCATCTCCCTCCGTTCACCGCCTCTTTCGCGCCGCCAGCTGGCGACTCGAGCCGGGGATGGGCGATCCGTCCACCGGCCCACACTGGTCCCCTCGCTTAAAAAGGGCAGCGTGACACGCAAGGCTCCACTTTTTCTTGGCTTCTTGTTCTTGCTGTAATCCTGCGCAGTTTGGGGACGTGAGGCACACGTCCCGCATCACAGGCGCACTGAAGAAGCGCAGGGATCTCAGCGCACGCGCGCGCACACGCACGTCCTATCAGCACGCTGCAGTTGCGTGAGTGCGTGTGCGTGTGTGTGTGTGTGCGTGTGTGCGTGTGCGTGTGCGTGCGTGTGTGTGTGTGTGTATGTGTGTGCGTGTGTGTGTGTGTGTGCGTGTGTGTGTGTGCGTGTGTGTGTGTGTGTGTGTGATTGTGTGATTGTGTGCGTGTGTGTGTGTGTGTGTGTGTGTGTGCATGCTCGAGAGCAGGGATAATGTACACGTCATGTCATATTTAATACCGAGAATACCTCTGCCTAATTTAATCATTCATTTTGTGGACCGCTTATTCTTACAAGGGTCACGGGGGGTGCTGGAGCCTATCCCAGCCAACTTCAGGCACTAAGCAGAGGAACACCCTGAATAAGTGGCCAGCCAATTGCAGGGCAAGAGGAAATTGCCAACCATTCATACTTACACTCAGACCTAGGACTATTTAGAGTGTTCAAGCAGGCCCATGTATATTTGAACATGGTTCAGTCTGGGCAGCCTGGCGGATGAGTGGTTAACGCCTCAGCCTCACAGTTCTGAGGGTCCTGGGTTCAATCCCAGGTAAATCCTCCGGTGTGGAGTTTGCATGGTCTCCCCGGGGTTTTCTCCAGGAACTCCGGTTTCCTCCCACATTCCGAAGACATGCATGGTAGGCTGGTTGAACACTCTAAATTGACCCTAAGTAGGAGTGTGAACGTGATAGTTGTCCGTCTACTCACTCTAATGGATGAATATAACTTTCAGCACCATATACAGCATTAAACAAATATATTATAGCAGACATTAAAGTTCATAGATTCATTCATTCTCTTTACCGCATATCCTCAAAAGGGTCACGGGGATGCCAGATAACTGCAAGATTAGGCATTCACATTATTTCATAATCTTGGATATCGTTTTACCAGGTTTCCATGAAAATTAGAGTTGAAATGTGTCACTTTTTTCATAGTTTGAGTTGAGCCTGAGAATAATACTTGACTGATATGTTTTCTCTTTCTCTCTCAGACCATCAACAGCCTCTCATGTTGTTTTTAGGCTTTGTTCTTGGTTTCTGTTATACTAAAAAAATATTGGCCTACCAAATAGTATGTGACCTATACAACAGTGCAATTTATATCTATTTTTTTCTTTTCATTGTATATTCTTTGCCTGAATGTAGTACAGTAAGTCCCTGACAACACGATTCCAAGGAAATTTTACCATACAAGTTCAAACTAGTCACCATAACAGCGCAATTCCATTATAGAGAAAGCGCCGAGATGAAAGCATCTTCGGCTAAAAAAACAACAGATCTACTATATCGTCTTACACTTATGCCATTTGACTACACAACTGCAAGCATAATGATTGAAAACTTAATAATTGATCATCACAAAATATTAAAAGCAAGGTTTTTTTTACTGGTTGGTACACTTTTGGCGAGGCCTGGGCTAACAAAGCTGGTTAGAGCCTTGTTGTTTCGACTCCAATGGCATCGATAACAACTCTTCATAGGCAAATCGTTATGTAAATTGGTCAAAGCAGTTTCCAGTAAGATTAATTGTTTAAAAGAAAAAGCAGGCTATTTATCGGCTATTCTACTTTTATGTGCTCAATTTATGCAGCTTGCTGCCTGGTCGGACAGATAAAAAATATATAAATAAAGAGGTAATGAATTGAATGAATACATTTTGCAAAAAATTATATAATTGGAGTTTGTCCATTGATTATGATTAATCAAATTGTATGAAAATTAACGCCAACCTGTGCGATAGATAGAAAAACATATCTCACACTATTTTGAACTGACCCTAATTGAAAAACATATACAAAAAATGTATTTGTTACTCAGATTCATGTAATTTAACAATTTATTTATTATTAACTTTGTTGAACTTTTAACTCAACTCCTTCAATGCAAATGACGACAATAGACGTCCAAGCCGTTTGAACTGGGAGGGCTGCATTGATTATTTTCTGTCATCCGCCCCGGGCAAAAGCAATTGGCAGTCCATCGCCATAATGACAGTGTATGATTCAATCAGAATGCACTTTCAGTTTTGGACCCACGTACAAGTGGTCCAAATTGGAAATGCAACAGAGGACTCCAAGGACGAGCCCTCCTCTGCAGCGAGGTGTCAAAACCAGCGGCCTGACTTTTGAGAATTCCCATTATGTTGCGTGCTCCTGACATCCTCGTCTTCACGACTGGCCCCCAGCATCCCACTGACTGCGAAAAGCACGCTGAGAAGATTTCATCTCAGAAAAACGCTTACACGCCGACAGCCGGACTATATTGATTTCTAGGTTGTACTGTATTCCCAGTAGAACTTTTCCCGTTAATGCACACGGATAACCTTCCCTGGCCTGTCATCCATGTAAGGCCAACTATTTGTGATGTGCAATTATAGAGGAAAGAGTAGAGATAAGGCTCACAATTATCTTGACTTGGCCCAAGTGGAAGGCAACTTTTCATATCTAAGGAGAATCTATCGTCTTCATATCAGTACATCATCAGTACAGACCCCCCCACCCATAAGCTCACGGTTCCCACCCCCACTAGAAATTGAATTGAACACAAGGGGGCGTCGACTGCCAACTTTGCTGCACTTAAATGTTCACATCCAGCAAGCAGAGTGGGAACTAATGCTATTATCATGGCTGACCTTGAAGCATAAGGAGAAAGAAGGCACCCTGCTTGTTGGTTTGCTCGTTTTGCTTACATTAACATTAGTAGTCAAGAAATGTGCTTTATTTGCTGAGGGCCAATGCTACTGTATCACAATGTGGAATATGCATTCCTGCTATAGTATCCATGCACCTTACACTTCAACACAATTCATGCTGAAATACAACCAAAGGTATGCTTACATAGTATTGTCAGAAAGCTCCAATTCTTACACAATGTACATTATTTATTTGATAACAATTATTTCCAGGTTTTCCTTTTTTTTCCTCAACTGTACATACGTTTTGAAACCTGCATACATTACCTAAACCGTACTCTAGTAAGAGGAGTAAATAAAATACAAAGCTGGATGTTTTTGGAATGTGGGAGGAAACTGGAGTACCCATAGAAAACCCATACAGGCACAGGGAGGACATGCAAAACCCACACAGGATGGTCAGAAGCCACCAGGGATCGAACCCTTGATATCAGGACTTGTGAGGCGGCGATACTAACCACTCTGACTGTATCACCTCATTTTTCTTTTCAAATAACCAAAAATATTCACTTACTGTATAAAGCACGCAAGGGTGGGCAAACTATCCCACAAACGGCCGCAGTGGGTGCAGGTTTACATTCCAACTAGTAAAGAGGACACATTTTCATCAATGTTGTGTTCTACAAGTGCAATCAGTGTATTGCAGTCAGGTGCTTCGTGATTTTTTTGCAGAAATCTCATTCCTCAAAGTGTCTGTGCTGGATCAGCTGGGACAAAAACCTGCACCCACAGTGGCCCTCGAGGACCGGTTTGCGCACCCCTGGTTTAAAGTGTCAAACAAGTTCTTTCATTTAATAATGCTTTGACATCAGAGTGTAAAAGTTCTTAGCCTTTCATCTGTACTGGAATCCTTCAAAGCAGAACCTTTGAAATGCCACCAAAGAGTTGCACCTGTTTGATTTGTCTAGCCCCGCCCCTTCTTTTATATGGTATGGAAGATAGCCTGATAATTGGTTTGACGCTTGCATCGTATGCAAATAAGAGCTGGAGGCCACGCCCTCGCACCTGATCTAAGGACTATTTACTGCTCTTTAGAGCAACTCTCTGCACTGTACTCGCTGGCCTGCACCATGACTCTCATCTACTGGACTTGAGCAAGCAGGATTTCCGTATTTTTGAAGAAAAAAAGAAAAAAAAAGGAAACAAACGCCCTTTCTAACGTCTTCTTCGCACTTTCTCTAAAGAGTGTGGAGGGGAATAACCGTCAAAATGCCGCGCTCCTTTCTGGTCAAGAAGCACATCAACTCTACCAAAAAGCCCAACTACAGCGAGCTGGAAAGTCCAACAGGTGGGATTACAAACAAAAAAAGTTTTCTAAAAGTTTGGAAAAAGTTTTGCCAACTTGTATTTTTCCATTTCAGTGCTCATCATGCCGCACTTGTACAAGAGCCTACCACTGCCGGTCATCCCCCAACCGGAGTTCCTTAGCCCGGCCGCGTACAGCCCCATCACGGTGTGGACCACCAGCAGCCTCCCACTCTCCCCGCTATCCAGCGACCTGTCCCCGCTTTCGGGATACCCTTCATCGCTCTCCTCGTCCTCGTCCTCGTCCTCCTCCAAGGACCATAGCGGCTCCGAGAGCCCGCGGAGCGACGAGGAGGAACCCGGAGCGCCCCGACAGGACGCGGACAAGTTCCAGTGCGTCCAGTGCGCCAAATCCTACTCGACCTACTCGGGACTGGTCAAACACAAGCAACTACACTGCGACGCGCTGCAGGCCCGCAAGTGCTTTACTTGTAAATACTGCGAGAAGGAGTACGTGAGCCTGGGAGCCCTCAAGATGCACATCAGGACTCACACGTTGCCGTGCGTTTGCAAAATATGTGGGAAAGCCTTCTCCAGGCCGTGGCTGCTGCAGGGACACATCAGGACGCACACGGGTGAGTTGAGTTGGGGGGCTTCCACCACAAAAGCGAGGGTTTATCTTATCTTATCACCTCATCATGTGCAGCCCTACACCTTCAGATTACTATCAAAAAATGATGCTCTGCCAATGTAGGCGTATCTCAATGCCTCTATCCCATTACTTCAAAAATACTATAATCTTTTCAGAATTCAATTTTCTTTCATCACTGCCAGATTTCCCAGTAAATCGAATAGCTGACTTCTTTGACACTGATTGCATTGAGTGAGTCAGAGTAAGACACCTTAGATTTAGTGTATACCTGCATTACAAAAGTTATTTTTTTGTGAAACCCCACAAAAGCGCATCACTTTAACAAAAACGTTTGAAGTCACTCAACTTGTGAATTTGAATCACTTCATATCAGCAATGTTTTAAAGAGGCAGTACTCCTTTTTTACACCGAGACAGAGTTGGCACACTAGTTTGAATAGTAATAGATGAAGAATAACCTCAACACCTTCTCTTTGGTACACACCCTTCCAGCTAGTTAATAGCCAATGGAGGCATTTTGTCTAATCATGCACATTTATGGAATAAGTGTTTTAAGGGTGGAGTTCTTACTCCAAAACACAACAGAAAATGAATTGATTATGGCCTGAGTCATTATTGTTTCAAGTCATGCACACCCTGTAACATTACCACAAGGGTGGTACACCCCAATAAAGCCATTATACTATATGTAGGTAGTCATCTTTCAGTCAGGAAGTAATATTCTTAAAGCCATGCTCCTGTGGTGCACCCCCTCCACTCTGCTGAAACAGCAATTTTTAACAGTGACTATGATTCATTCATTTTAAGTATTATTTTCCTAGCAGAATTTGGCGAATTTTTTTGGGGTTTCACAATGGCACAGTGGCACATATTAGTTGCTCTCATGAAATGTAAACGTCAGCTTTAAAATTCCCACCCCCGCATGTTTGTCAAGTTTACATCTGTACGAACACGTGTCACAGTGTGTCCTAACTTTGTATTGTGTCACTTCCTGGCAGGCGAGAAGCCCTTCTCTTGTCCCCACTGCAAGCGGGCCTTTGCGGACAGGTCCAACCTCAGGGCTCACCTACAAACCCACTCAGATGTGAAAAAGTACCAATGCAAGAACTGCTCCAAAACATTCTCACGGATGTCGCTGCTGCACAAGCACGAGGAATCAGCTTGCTGCGGAGCGCACTGAACACAGGATACTCGCCTTCACTACCATTGGACGTTTTAGTAGCGATTTACGTTCCTTTTTTTAAATCAAACTTCTAAGCCTGGGAGAGTTGTCAGGGAATGTTTTTGGTCCTTTTCATCAGCAAATGCAATTGCTTCCTGTTCCAAGCCTTACTCACCTACCTGTGCTATTCATGCACTTTTTGCATGTCTACGACTCGTCGTGCCTTCATATTGCTCCGACACATCAAGTATAAAAGACACTATTGGAATACTGAAGCCATTGTTACTTAGGGAATTTAACATTTTTGCACAAACACTTCGGTAGGGAAATTTTGTTCCCGTTTTAAAGTGCCTCCATTTTTACTCAGCAATATGTATTTTTGGCTTTTATATTTTTATACTACATTGAATGTAAGTGTGACTGTGATGATTGTATATTAAAAGTGCCATGCAGGTTGGTTTTCACATTTTCATGACACTTTGGGAAATAAATGTCTCATGGCTTTTCATGTAGACGTCAGCCGTACTCTTACTTGTTTTTAAACATATATTTCAGGAAAGTGCATTTGGAAACTTAAAGGGAATGTGACTGAGCTCACCAAAAATCAGATATGAACCTGCTTCCCGGGCCCAGCACACATCAAACTATGTTGAAATGTAACACATACATGTTATATTGATCAGCACTCACTTGTTAGACCCTTCGAGAGCCCACGATGCCTTCTTTAGCCTGACTGAGAGCATGCACAGTTTCTTCCTGACTGGATGCAGCCAAACCTGAAAAATTAGACAGCATTTTCTCTTAGGAAATAGTGTAAGGTGAATTCAAATGGTCACTAGCAGAATATGGGCAGCATTTAACATTCTTAAAATGAGGAAAGAAGCGCTAAATGCTATCTGAAACCTACAGAGGAACTCAATTTTAAAATATTTTTTTCTCAAAAAGCTATTTTGTCTCATTTTGGGAAGCACTGCATTTGTGGAATTAAAAAAACATTTCTTCAGCTGCTATTTTTTTTTACCAGATATTGCTCTCTACTGGTTGCCAAAATTAACATCGCAATGGCTCTAACACAGGGATGTGAATACTCTGATGTCAACATAATTAAATCTGCCAAGTATTTATGGTAATTTTTGAATAGGTTAAAACATTGCACCTTCCTGCTTATGCAAGCCGCCATTTTGTAAATTGACAAGAATGTGGCATTCATTCATTTATCGTCCATACTGCTTATCCTCACAAGGGTCGCTGAAGATGCTGGAGCTTATCCCAGCCAAAAACAGGCAACATGTAGGGCACACCCTGAATTGGTTGGCAGCCAATCGCAGGGTGCAACGAAACGGACAACCACTCACGCTCACAATCACACCGCCACCGAGTGGGAATCGAACATGCACTTATACTATAGAACAGGGGTGTCAGACTCGGGTTGGTTCGCGGGCCGCTTTAACGTCAACTTAATTTCACGTGGGCCGGACCATTTTAGATATAATATTTAGATTTTGTTATAATAAATGGATTAAAAGAGCTGGATTAAAAGCCCTGAATATTCAGTTTTTTTATAGATCTAAAACAATGTTTATTTTAGCTTTTTTAAATATATTTGTAGATTTTACAAAATGATTTTTGAACTAAAAACAGAAAAAATGGATTAAGAATTACAATTATTGATTTAAAAGGGGGAAAATCAGGAAATTGAATATACATCTATACTCTTCATTTTAATTTGACCCTAAAACAGAAAGACAGCACTCATAATTTACTTTCCCGGGCCACACAAAAAGATGCGGCGGGCCAGATTTGGCCCCTGGGCCGCCGCTTTGACACATGTGCTATATAAGATGTGGGTCAATCTGGATCATTTATGACTTCCAAATTTGTAAAGCAACAACAGCACATTTTTACTAAAAAAAATCATGATATTATAGGTGAAATGGAAAAAATGTACATACATGAAATAATTAAAGTGTCATGTGTAAATCCATGATTTTCAAGAAATATCCCTCATTTTAAAGTCCAGAAAAAAGCACTTCTTCCACTTCAGTGACATTTTCCTGAACCCATCAAACAGATAATGAGTTGAACTCAGTGCAGGGGACTGTCGGGCTGTGGAGCTATTTAGATGTTTTTGGGGGGCTGTAATGGCTTTTGGCAACCTGGTTGAAATTCTTGAATGTTCGCAACAAGTATTAAATGGACGTCCTCGGGCCGCGTCGCTTCTTGTAGCATATTTTAATCACCTCCACACTGCAGCGCATGGAGAACGCTGAGAGTGCTTCAAAGGACATGACCATAGAGACTGTCCTCCTGTGTGTGTGTGTTGTTGTTGTTTGTGCTGGGAAGACTACTGACCTGAGAAGCACCATCGGATAAATTCCCATCTTTAAGTCACAAAAAAGCTCTCCCAGGTGTTTGTCTTGGCTTTGGGTGGTTCAGGTGGCTCCAAGCTCCTGTAAAAAGCAGCAGGTGTAAGAAAGGCTTTCTTATTGCTCACATCATCTCCTCATTGAAAAGGAAGACTGGCACCAAGGGCCCACTTGACTTTTATTTTTCAAGCCGTTTTGCCCTCCAAGTGTCTTTGCTGACATCCTTGATGAGGTGCAGCTTCAGCACACAGGTGGCGGGCCGACTTGGAGACCGAAATATCACTCCAGAGGGGCACATTTGACCTCCTCATCATGCCAGTCTACGTTTCACGGCAATGAAAGATAATTTGTCAGATAACAGGAGTGTGTTTTGCCCTTCAGCGGGAATATGAGATGCATTAAGGAAGAGGAAGCTGTTAGTGAAAGCATGTGCAGTCAAGCTTTAGTGAATGTGATATTAAATAATAAGGCCTTCACAGTGTTTACAATAGGGTTCAAATACTAATGTATCACGCTGGATGAATGCACACTCCATGTGTAAGATCCTTTCACAGATGTTCAAAAGGATTTCAATCAGGGTGCAAAGAGGGTTGTCCATTGTTTTGCTCACAATCCTGGAGAAGACTCATAAACAGAGACTGAGACCAACACTGATGAGCTAATTTCTCTCTCAGATTCAACCCACATCGTGTCAGAGGTAGCGAAGCAGCGACAGCCTGTATCGCAACTCCGGACATGTTTTAACGCATGTGTCAAAATGGCGGCCCGGGGACCAAATCTGGCCCACCGCATCATTTTGTGTGGCCCGGGAAAGTAAATCGAGAGAGTTGCAATTTTACAAAGCACGTGATCTTTTGAGCTCGTTCCCAGGTGGTCAAAAAGAAGTCATACCTTTACGAGAATCAAGTCATAATAATACTGCAATAGGCTAGGACACTGTTCAGTAAACTGGGATAGCATCCAGCACGCGATCTACATGAGGATTAGCGGTATGGAATATAATGGAAGGAAAACAACACTAAAGCAGAATATAAACTTGCAATTCTGTGTCAATAAAGTTAAATGGCTCAATTTTAATCCTTTGCGACTCTGTGGGGTGTCAAATAACCCAGATGTTTTCCTAATGATTTCATCAACAAGCTGTCAGAACTCCCTAACTGAGGTTTGGTTTCCCAACACCAGGTTGATATCAATTTTTATTCCCCAACATTCAGGCAAGATGAAAATCAATCACGTGTTGGGTTTGGCTGGCCAAAATAATTCCGAGAGTCAACCAAAGTTCCTGTTTGAGACCAGACGAGAGGTGAAAACCTCGGCTGTCTGATTTCGACGAATACACAATCATTCCTTTTTCTGCCTTACATTCCATCGCATGTGGAGTAGCTGTCTCCACATCACACTGGAGGGGTCAGGGGATCACGAGAGGGTCATTAAAAGCAAAGGCCCCGCTGACTATACGATGAATCAGCGAGTGTGATTCCTCTACAACCGTCAAGTGGAACAAATACAATTAAGGCTGTCGTCAGAGGTCCGATTGTTGCGACCCTCCCAAAGCCTGCCATTCAAAACAGGCACATCAAATAGAACACAACTGTGTTTTGCTCTTTCCCAATAACCGCCTGGAAGAATGTTGCTTGTTAGCGACCACTGTTCATCATTCCCAGTGACAAGGTTTCCCACAGGACCACCTAATTATCGCGCGTTCATTCCATCAATGTTCTATTTCTTCGACAATTGGAGCTCGCATGTTAATTTAAGCAGCGGTCAGGTTTAGGTCAGCTGTAAATTAAAAAGACAAGATAAACTGATCAGAGACAGGAATGCCTCTTTTCGTAATCAATAATAGTTCTTGTTGCTGCCTCGTGAAGCTGAGGTCACCCCCCTACCATGGTCATTGATTAGATGTAGGTGAGTCAATTTCCCTGATGCTGCCTGAAGTAAAATGGCAAACATGAGGAGTTCCTCAGGGCGCAGTTGTAGATCCAGTTTCTTTCTCACCTCAGGCTATTTAGTTTGTAAACACCATATTAGTGAAATTGTTATATTCGGATAGATCCACATGAAGGGAAAAAAATCATTACGGCCTCAGGCCAAGTGCGGACCACTTAAAATGGTGAAGACGCCGTTATTGTGGATACAAATGAGAGCAGGTGGTTGAGTGGTTAAGAGTCAAAAATTGGATTACACTCTACCAATTTTGCTGCAAAGGAAATTTCTTTTCGATTGAATAACTGAGAGATAGCTACTACTGCTTCTGGTTTTGATGCTTCTCGAAAATTGTGAGTTTGTCGACTACGAAAAAGCAATTTTCGGAAAGAGGCCCCCTAGATAGTCCATTATTTTTATTGAATTTCTTTAATACTGCTTGGAAAAACAGATCATGTGCATGAAGTCTACTTTACATTCATTTTTAATTCCCATTAAAATGTTTCTCGTTCTGCATACATATTTACATATACATAGAAAATAAAGTTTTACCACTATAGCTTTATTCTATAGCTTGAATTTATAACACTGGTCAATTGTGAATAAAATGCTGGGAATATACTATATAATATATATGATAACATATACACTATGATGCATTAAAAGTAAACTAAAACCAAAATGAAATAAGAAATCCAGCTAGTTTGCCCAGTAACGACATTTTGTCACTTCTGAAAAAAACAAACCTTTGTTATTTTTCTGATGATGTGTAAACAAAAGGAAGTTTACAAGTCATACGATAAATAACAAATGATTCTTTCATGGTGCATTGTTATTTTCAGCAGCAGGGAAGATAGAATACAATATTAAAAGTTGCTTTTCCATTTTGTCACTTGATGTTTTGACAGACGCCGTGAGTCGTGTGTAAATTGAGCCCTCTGGAGCATCGCGCCTCCGACAGGCTGGCGGCTTGTCAGTACTTGCTAATCATGATGAATTTCAAGCGGCACTGTCATTGTTTGGAGACGGTAAATTAAAAGAGCCCGGTGAGGGGGTTGAGGTAATACTAGCGGATTAACAAACTCTGGAGCATTTGAATAATCAGCCGAGGTGGTCAAACGTTGATGTTAAATTACGGCACACGGTGGATTTGTTTGTCCACAGGGATCTATCTCGATCCCAGCTTGAGGCCTTGAAGTTAAAAGCAAGGCATCTGTGCTTTCATTTCACGATTCAATTTGTCACTGGACTCTCTAAGGCCAATTAACACCAGATAATTTGAAAAAGCAAACCTGTAGAGAACTTTAAACGTCTCATCACAGAGATGAGATTTGCTTGGAAATTGTTGCGATGCTTCCCCCGAGTCGTTTAGTTGAATTAATAGCCCCCTCGATTGCGTTTACCTGCATGCATCTTAATGTGTTTTCTCTCATTGAGAACAAAAAATAACATCACTGGTTTATTATTAGGATGATGCAGAGGTGAAAGTGACTAAATCTTCACTGACCCCGCCTGCACTTCGTCACAACTATCACTCATTATTTTGTTTTGACTGCTTATTACTCATTCAATCACTTTTTGTACCATTTATCCTCAGACTCAAACCTAAGGGCAATTTAGACTGTTCAACCAGCCTACCATGCATGTTTTGGGATGTGGGAGGAAACCCCAATGCCCGGAGAAAACCCACGCAGATATAATATGCAAACTCCAGACAGGAAAGTTGGAAACCACCGGGTATTGACCCCTCAATCTCAGAACTGTGAGCTTGATGTGTTATCCACTCCGTGACTGCCTATTATTTCAAATAATTAAAAGTTGCCCCCTTTTCATTTTAATCTAAGAGGCCATTTTCCTTTACGATTTTAAGAGCCAATCCATTTATTCCGAGTATTGGTAGGTTAGATATACATTTAGTTGGAAAGAGGGTGAAAAGAGGTCAGGTGATTCATTTATTTGATTTCCCCACGCTTGAAGTCGACTAACCACCTTTTTGGCATCTCATCTCAAATTGACCGTCGACACTGCCGTCAACCTCCTGTTAATCCGCAAAATTGAGCTGCCATTCCGATCACGGCTCCTCATAATATATTGATACCAAAGCTGCAGAAAAGCTAGACTGGTGGCGACAAAGAAAGGAAAGTAATAAGTGAAGTTTTGACTTTCTTGACAAAAGGTTGTGTCTATTAATACATAGAGCAGTGATTGTCTAAGAGTGGTACATGTACCTTGAACCATAATCTGTTCAAGGTTACAGGGAGCTGGAGACCATCTCGTATTCACAAAGTAGGGGAAGTGGTAGTTGGAAAAAGAAGTAACACCCATTAATGGCAATCGCCGTCAATGGCAGCAAAAAAAGTGAATGTCATTCACCTCCAATGTTCCCTCTAATTTTTTGTATGTCTGGGCAGAAAGACAACCTCCCTGAGCACACTGAGTACCAGGCAACATCATCATTGCTCGCTATGGGCACACACCAGTATCACACCTGCCATAAGCAGGTGCATGTCTACTACACATACATGATTTAGTAATAATAAAATGTAATGATTAATATCTATGAATGGGCGGCCCGGCGGATAAGTGGTCCGCGCGTCGGCCTCACAGCTAAAAAAAAAAAAAAAGGATTTTATTTTGTGCGCTCCATATGATTTGCTGTGCGCAGACAAGACGAGAGTAGTGCGGAATTGCGCACGCGCACAGCTTAGAGGGAACATTGTTCACCTCTGAGCAATCTTCTGCCACATGCTAGGATTGTGCTGTGAAATCACTGTGAAAAACCATGGAGAGATCAGGAAGGCCATCTCAGCAGAGTGTTGGGGTTTCTCTGCCCTCCTGTCTGCTATTGCTTATCTGATCATCAGTGAAGGGAAAAGGTGAGGTGTTTAGCGCAAACAAAAGGCGCTTGAATAAACTAGCTGCCGGCCACATTATTCAGACTGGGCTATTGTACTCGGCTGACAAGCCTCAACAGGAGAAACATCACCGCTCACGGCCCATTTGCTCCTTCAGGGAAGAAAAAATGTTTTATGGACGGCATACTAATACGGACTGCAGACATGACAACTTTACATTGTAATCTTGTTGCTGTGATTTAAAAGCAGGCGTCTTAACGTACTTTCTTCATATGATAATGGATGACAGCTCTGTACACCTTTTACAGTTTTTAGCTGCAAGTCTTAAAAAAGTCAGTGCACACTCGACTTGGGATCGAACCCTTGACCCCAGAACTCTGAGGCCGACACGCTAACCACTCGGCTGCAAAACTACATTCAATAGAAAATTACTAGTAACAAATTCTTTGGAACGATGAATACAAACAATAAATTCTGAATATTGAATCATGCCACCTCATGGTTGGGTGGTTCTTTCGCCAGACTTCGTGGGTTCGATTCCCACTAAGTGACGGCCTGATTGGGGTTGCGAATGGTTCTCTGTCTATGTGCACCCTACAAATGACTGCGATCAGTTTAGGGTGTAATCTGCCTTTTGCCCAATGTCAGCTGGCTGCAGCACCCCCCAATCTTGACAAGGATAAGTGGTATAAAAAATGTATGAATGAATATATTTTGAATAATAATGGAAGACCTTAATTTGAAAATGTGTGAACTGACCTTTGCATATAGAAAGCTTTCCCCCAAAATGTCTGTATAGGATTATAGACTTTTGCAATAGTATATATTACTCATGTAAAATGGCAAACTGTATTGCTTCATTCTGTTAGAGGCATGTCAAAACATGGAATCAGTTTAAAGATGACTAACTTTATGCTAACATTAACACGTCTCATTGAATGTAAACAAATGATTTCATTGAACAGGAAGTGGTCATACACTTTGTTTAAGAATATGTGTAAAGCATCGTAATGAGGGATGAACTACTCAGTAATGGGAAGGACTGCATTTTTCTGCTTCATATTGCTGTTAGGATGAAATGACTATTTTTGAAAGTTCAATCAAGCGACTGCAGATTTGCATGGACTGACATTTTGCAATCAAGCATATCATAAATGCGCCCCTCTACCTCCCACTCCCATGTGACCAGCAGTTTGTTTGCTTTTCCGAGCTTGTCGTCTGGGTTGCCATAAATATCCTGGCACATTCCTCCGCCTTCACCTTTGAGTGTTGCGGTGTTGGAGATGTTCGGGCCAGCGTGCATCCATGCTTTCATGATCACAAGGGCGGGCGGTCGTCGGTGCGCATCCAGAGCCCCCTCAAGAGGAGAATGGAGCCTGATAACGGAAAGCTGACTTAGGGGGAGAAAGTTAAAGCTTTAAAGGCAACGCAAGGCGTGGGAGATAACACTAATGATGCTGAGATTAGCCCTCATTTAATGTGGAAAAAGGTCTGGCCCGAGATGAGCCGGGATAACATTGGTATGAGGCTGTGACATTTTTATGAAGGAAACAAATGGCGGTTCTACACTGTAGAGCACTTTAACTCTCCCTTCATGTCTATGTGCTTTATTTTCAAAGTCTAATGTCTTCTGTCCATCCATTTTCTACAGCACTCGTTAGCGTGAGCACTTTCACTGCTTTTATGTGGATATATCTACTGATGGCCACTTAAAGCTCTGTAAATATTCCAATAATCAGGGATCAGTGCCATTGAAAGTTATAGACAATCAATCGCTGTGATGCCTGGGTGTGATTAATTACAATGGCAGCAAATGACTTAATTGAACCAAAGCGTATGCTTCTCCACCATCTTCAGAGAGAGGAGACTTCTCCATTCTTTTCTGATAGAGCCATGGCTGAGACATTGAGGTAGAGATTATTATTCTAACAGATTCACACTGATATGTAAACTGCTTCAGTGAGAGTTGAGGATCACGGTCTGATGAAGCCAGCAGAGCAACAACATCCGTGAACGGTGGGGATGCAACACAGAGGCCACCGAATCTGTGAGGAAAGCAGCTTTGGATTGAACCCAGACTTGAAACAAAGGCGACTAACTGCTGGAAATCTGGATAAAACTAACACCAGATACCACATATTCATGATAATTCCCATTAGATATATGAGAGTTTGACTCCAGAAAAAAAGCTTGAAATGGATTGTGTGTTCGGGGGAAAAACACTGTGCCAACTGCTGGATTTTAGAGTGCAAAGTCAGCATTCATATGAGGCCTGCATAAAAGCACTGGAATCTCTATGACGTGAGGCCCTACAATGGCGATGGAACTTGAGTTGTCACACAGAGCAGGAATGTTCCACTGGGACGACAGAAGGTGTGTCCCATCAAACACACCAATACCCCCCCCCCCCCCCCCACCTCTTCCTTCCACCGTCGTCTTCTCGAGCAAATGGTGAGGTGCTGTTAAAGCGAAGGCCCAGCAGGTGCTGTGCTGTCAAAAGCCACTTCACACATCGCCTCTCTCACACCAAAGTGCCACTATCGCCCACCCCATCCTGCAGGAGGGACTCCCCCGATGGTCTGTTTTGTTATCAGCATGTTGGCTTTGAAGTGAACCGGGGACCAAAATCTGGACTGTGTTTACTCGTCGAGCCAGTCAGCATGAGGTCACTTTTTCATGACAAACTCGGTAGTGGGAAGGTGGAATGGACAGACTCTTACTCACGAGACGGGAACAGAGATGTGTGGGCGCCCCATTTATTTACCCAAATATGGCAACAGCAATGCATTGGATCAGTTACTTTCAAAATGGAATACATGGTGCTCCATATGCACATTTGTCCTTTGTTCTATTTTTACAATGACTGCTTTACCTACAGTAACTAGTATATAATACATCTATATATCCATCCATCCATCCATTTTTAACACTGCTTCTTATTTATCTTGTATATATATATATATATATATATATATATATATATATATATGTGTATATATATGTATATATATATATATATATGTATATATATATATGTATATATATACACAAGATAAATAAGAAGCAGTGTTAAAAATTGATGGATATTGTATATATATATATATATATATATATATATATATATAAATAAACATATATATATAAATGTCTAAATATATAAATGTATATATATATATATATATATATATATATATATATATATATAAAAATATATATATATATAAATATATATATATATAAATGTATAAATGTATATATATATACACATCCATATATATATATATATATACACATATATCTATGTAGTGTTTACAATTTTATTTCAATTTTTAGGATTTACCTCAAAAACCTGGATCGTAAAAAACGATTGTCATGATCATTTTATCATTTCTTAACTTCTTTAAATGTATTAATGTAATCAACATTCTTTTGCACTATCCTTGCAAGCTGCTTTTGTATTGATTTCATTGCAGTCCTAATTTAAAATGAGACAAATGGATTCCCGATTCAGAAAAGATAAGGACTTGAATACCGAGTGATCTTGCACCATTGAAGCAAGCTCCACCACCGCATGGTAAAATATTGTACGTCGGAAGAGAATCAAACAAGAAGAGTTCATTTTGCGGGTATCGAATCTGAGAATTCTTATTTGTTATAAAAGTGACAACATTTTAACAACTTGTAAAGTTTTAGAGGACTGGGCCAAAGTTTGTTTATGTCATCTAAAATTCAGCCAGGCATTTATTTTTTTGAATTATTTTCCCACCCAGCATTTTATGAGTCAGAGGCCCACAAACTGTCTTTTATGCCCGTTTTGCTCTTTGAGGCAAGTGAAGCTTCACCAACTGGGGGCTATGTTTATACACTTTTGAGAAGGGAGTGGAAAGTATGCTTTCTCGCTTTGTGGCTGTGACTTAAAATGAGGAGATCACTTCACTCTCGTATCGGGTACATTGCATAGCATACTACAGACATTACTTTGCTTAGATCAGCAGAAAAAAGGGAAAAAGAACTGGCAGTAAGAGGAAGTTGCTCACAGCTTTCTGTCCAAAACTAAATACTAACCCCTCAAGCAGCAGCTCTGACTCCAAAGCTCCCTAATTAGAAAGGGAAAAAAGCTTCAACAAGAAGTTGTGGTGATTTAATAGCGCTTTCGTTTGACAAGTTCTTGACTTGAAGCGCTTGACTTTTCGCAAAAGCCATGAAATGTCGGCTCCTAAATTTGAATGCAGGCTCACAAAGATATGGGTGCAGTAGAAGTTCCCTCATGGTCACACAAAACTCATCAAAAATGCTTTGAAAGTCCTACTTTGAAGCCACACTACAAAAAGCACAACACCCATCCTAAAAGGTTTGCAATTGCCAATCGTTGCAACAGCAAGGCAGCCTGATTTTAAAAGTTGCATATTTTAATAAAATAATCTTCTTGTGGACATGTCCTTCAAAACGTCTTCCATTTTGTAGGTATTATAGGACGACTTCCTGAGTACTTATATCATCGTGGTTCCAAAAACGTCATGTGACACACAGGCCAGCTCTCCGGTGAGTGCAACGTAATGAGATTTTCCTTCCCCTCTGCCAGCGACATCGCTCCCATCTCGCTCAGAATACAAATTAAAGGCTGCCATCTCAACTATTTGAGGGCCAAATATTATATTTAAAGGCTGTCGCGTCAAAAATGTCAGTGCGGCACCTTCACCAAAGATCACTCTCTTGTTTCCCGGCGTCTTCAAACATGCCGATGATGTCAACGTGCGCTGTCCAGTCAAAGGTCACATTACGCCTTATTCGGCAGCCGCCTCGCGGATGCGGTGGCATGGATGGACGCGCTCATCTGGAGCTAAAGCGACTCTTCGCAAAGGCCACATCAACGCACATAGCGCCTGGTGCACTTTTCACATGGAGGATGTTCAACATTGCTATTCCTGAAATCACATGCAGACTAAATCTTGAATTCTGTGCAGTCTCAAGCGTCCATATTACAATAATCCACAAACGATTCCCCTTAGGCAGAATTGTCGCCTTATGTGATCTAGCAAAAAAGCAAAGATGGCCAGACATTTCCTTGTATGCTAAACTTTGCTGAAAAAAAATACACAGTCATCAATGATGTTGACGTAATGCCAAGTTCATGTTTTTTTCCAATTTCCTACACAAAATGAATAAACAATTCAATTTCTAGGAAAAAAACAATTAAAACACTGACCACCACAAAGATTTAAACAGAATGGTAGTGCACGAATATGCCATATGCCAGTCACATCACTGATAACAACTATAGTTTTCTTGCCAACAGTGAAATGGGACTAAAGCCGATTGCTTTGGTTTTTGCGCTTTTAAAAAAATATTTTACAAAGTAAAGGACTATGTGTTTCAAAATCCAATCTATCAAATTTGATTAAAAAACAACAACCCCCTATTTGATAGTGGGCTTTTAATGGGCATTCACTCTGATGAAAGTGTTTGCTTTTAACAGCAGTGCAGCCAACTCTTAAGTCCCATTAATGAACAAAAGCTTTCCTTCCAAAAATGCACTGCACAAATTCTCTGATGACCCAGGTGATGAGCCGTGCAGGATGCGGAATTAAGCGAAAACCTGTTCAAAGTGAGCACACACAAACACACACAATCCCAGACACACACAAATACACATTGACGGAGATTAGGAGGGATCTACAAAGTCTATCTGATAAGACGTGTGCTGTTTTCATGTCCTTTTTATCTGCGACAACTGCTCGGCTTGTCTTATCGTGCGTGCAGCAGCGTCTGCTCTTCTCGCTTCTCTGATGATTGTTCGTTATCGCCGGTCAGCCCAGCGCACAATTAACTCAACTAACACACGTGTTCGAAAACCATTAAAGGCTCGGTGTTTTGAATGAGTGTAAAGTTGTAAAAGCATGCGAGTTTGCTTTGCTTTGCATGCTACAAGCCACTTTTTTTTCTGCTGTAAATTTCCTAGATAGAACCAGTAGTGCATCATTTTTAAACAGTGTTTAAAGGGAAAATTCACTATACCGGGAAACGGATGTAGTACGTATACACCAAAAAATCAACTGTAATTGTATTAAGGCCTGCCAAGAGGTTTATACACATGGAGGAAAATAACTGAAATGAGATGATTGTCTTAAAACTTAATAGTGGGTCATGAGTGAAGAAGGTTACAAATGAAACTCAATGGCTGCCATTGACATCGATCAATGTCCAATCCATTTTATAATGGGAGTGATCATTCAAATAGATGAGACTGAGTTTGTTTGTTTTGAAGTCCTCATACTATCTAGCTGAAACTTCTATAACATTTCAAAAGTTGGCATTATGACAGTTACTCCATTAGGATTGACCATCACATGGAGTCAAAATCCACATAAAACTTTAATTCAATACCAGCTGGAAATCTCAAAGCAGACAGGAATAGAAGCAAAAAAAGGGGAAGGAAAATCCCTTAACTCTCAATAAAAAAATTATGTGACAGTGCTACACTCTATCTTCTTGTCTCAGCTCTGTCCAACTTTTGATGGGCAATTATTTGGCTGTACTTTTTCTGCCAACTCTCACTATTTTCTTATCTCAACGACTGCCTTTGATGGCGACAGAAAACCAATCCATTTGAACTGAGAGGAGCAGGCACTGGAAAAGCCTCAACCGGCTCCAAAGATGTTTTGATGACATTAATTGAAATTATGGTAAAAATGTGCACAACATGAAACTGAAATGCCGTGCATTTTATTGAATGAAATAACTAAAATATGTGATTAGCTATATCACAGCCAAAATTCTGTCACCCCCAATTTGGCCTTCTCACCGACACCCATTCTTTTCTTACTTCATCATGTACAGTTATAATTTCCAAGCAAGGAATGAGGAACAACATTATTTTTGAGCTTTTTTTCTTCTTCAAACATCTACATTCAACTGCTAGTCAAATCCAAAGTAATAGTTATCTGACATACGCTTTATTTTGAAAGCATTTCTTGAAGCCTTTGGCCGTATGTGTCAACAACATCTCCTGGTTGTGTATGTTTGCTCATAATTAGCAAGCAGTTATTGCACTTGACAAGACGCAGGTTGGAATGGAGCTCAATTATAGGGGAAAAAAAGTCAAACCTTAAGGATGACAAGTTGTGAAGTGAAAGTGGAGCCTATGTTTGACCTTGTCCTTCTCTGCTGAGGGTCTGTGGGTTTGGGCCAGGGACAGGAACTCCCTGTACAGACGCCGTGTCTGCAATCGCTGCTCCCACTGCATACTGGAACACTTTGTTCAGCGCCACCAAGGAAAGCCTAGACAACAAAAACACACACATTTTGACTTTGCCTGGGCTTAGAGCGGTAAATAATAGCCCCCCTCAAGGCGGAAAAATCTCGCAACAGAAATAAAGTAGAACTGTTGTTATCCAATCGTTTGTTGGAATTTACAGCTTGTGAGGGGCTTCCATGCGAGAGAGCCGCATAAATACTTTGCGAACCCATATTTATGTTGTTTAACTTACTGGGGGCCAAGTGTTTGCAGAAATTAATCATTTCATGAGTTTGGGGGATCGCTTACTGTGAAGCGGCCAATGAAAACAACAATGCAGAACTCTTATTTACACACAGGAAATAGCTAGTTAGAAAACGATGCATGGTGTTTAAAAAGAACATAACCGGTGGACTTTTCTTAAGTGTTTCTTCATTTAAAATCTCACTTTTATTTTGAGTGGTTAGCGCCTCAGCCTCACAGTCCTTGGGTCCTGGGTTCGATCCCAGGTTGGTCCACCTGTGTGGAGTTTGCATGCTGGGTTTTCTCCAGGCGTGACCGGACTTTTGGTCGCCGGACGTTTGGTCGCCCGGACCCAAACAACCGGCGACCAAACGTCCGGCGACCAAACGTCCGGCGACCAAAAGTCCGGCGACAAAACAAGGTAAAACAACATGGTCTACGCATCAATAAAAGCCAACAATGGCCCTGAGCAGTTTTACTGAGCGGATGTGTGAGTGTATAAGAGTTTGTATGTACATGAGTTGTCCCCTTAGGAAGGGACATCAGTCAGGGTCTTAACAAGTTCTCCAACAAAACACAATAAAAGTACGGGAAATTTGGAGCTTTACTTTAGCCTAATAATTAATAGGGCATTAAGTATGACTAAATAATAATTCACAGTTTGTATTTAGGGAATTTGAGCAACAATTGTAAATGGTAATTATCAATAACCTTCCGGGCGACCAAAAGTCCGGCGACCAAACGGGCGATTACCTTCTCCAGGTATTCCAGTTTCCTCCCACATTCTAAAAACATGCATGGTAGGCTGCTTGAGCACTCTAAATTGCTCTAGGTATGAGTATGAGACTGAATGGTTGTCTGTCTACTTGCGCTATGCGATTAGCTGGCAACTGATTCAGGGTGTCCCCCGCCTGGTGCCAAAGTGAGCTGGGATTGACTGTAGCACCCCCCACAACACAGTCTTTTGAATCAAAACATAATGTTACAGTGGAAAATGTAACTTGTATGCAAGAGGGAAGGCAGAGGAATTTGGAAAGCTTGACTTTGTTGATAAGTAGGGGGGGACTCCACCTGTTACATCTTAATGTTAGTTGTCATTTGACTTGTGGATATTAATTTAAACAAATATGTTGTCTTCATAAAATGTGTATAATCAGAAAATATTGAGGGAGGAGTTAAAATAAATTCAATGGTAACGATGCTAATAAAGCATTGCTTAGTAAGCGACTACATTCTGTACCAACATGCTTCCAATACAGAAATAGATAACCACTATTTCCTTGACAACCACCTTTCCCCCCTAATAACACAACGACCAAACAGCATCCCTTTCATTTCACCTTGACCTCAAAAACTGATAAATGAGACAGACGTTCACGTGTGCCGATGCATTTCCTGCGATGCTGGAACATTTGTGCTTGCGACCTTTTTCACGAGAGAAATGTCATTTTCTCCTTAGCCTTAGGCGAAACAAATCCAAGACGAAAATAAAAAGAAAATCACAGCGTTCTCCGCCCTGTCGACTGAGTCACAGAGTCAGGATTGTACACTTGTTTACAAACTAGCCGCCATTCCGCTGTCAAAACTCATACGTTTTGTTTCTTCCTGGACAAGGTCATGTCATGTAAGGGGAAGAGGTGGTGGGTTTTTGAGGAACGTTAAATGAGGTGGACACCGTGTCTCGGGCTCGCTTTTGTAGCAGGTTATCTTCGCCCGCGGCAAGCCGCCACGCGCCTGCTGCACCTGATTGTCTCATCGGCACATTCCAAGCAAGAGGGCCCGACAAGCCCAGGCACAGAAAGCAGACTGTGATACACTTGTTCAGCAGACACAGGTGTACACCCTGCACTCATCGCAAATCCGTTGGGTGGGAACAAGAGTTGTATTGAAGAGAGGAAGTATTGAAAATGACTGCCATTCAGAGGATGGTCTTAAATACAATAAAGTGACTGACATATAAATTAGGAATAACCAAATATGTTTAATGTTATTGTATCACCATGATAAAAGAGCTTCAATATCTTATTCTGAATTGGGTATGAAATAATGAGCGGTTTTGGCTAAAAAATTTAGTTTTGGGTTGTCTATGAGAAATAGAAACAGCGTGATTAAGATGGCTTTTTTTAACTTAGAAAATATAAACTGCTAAAACCTATCAAGGACATGACCAATGTGCAAAATATAGAGAATGGATGGATTTTTGTTTAAATACCACATTGAAAAAAAATCATTATGTCAAAGGCACTGATCAAAAGATGTTTTGTCGGATTGGTAGAAGAAAAAAAACACTAGATCCTTTAGTTTTAGTAAATTTTAGTAAAAACTTTGGGTTGTCCATCAGAAATGTGAACTGTGTAATTAAGATGTCTTAGTTTTTGTTTTTGAAGGACATAGCCAATGAGAAAAAGTTTTAAAAATACCACTATGAACTATATACTATATCAAATGAATGAAAAGCTGTTTTGTGGAAAAGGTAAAAAAGGAACATTAAAGCCTTTAATTAATGATGTATTATATTCACCTCATTGAGCAAAATAATATGACGATATCTTTCTGAAATCAATAACTGCTGTTGATCATTTGAGAAAAATAACCGTCAATAGCGCCACCTTTGATGATCTTGAAAATAGTGGTAGTGTCAAAAAGGCAAAAGTGAGGCCCTGTGATGATGTCATTCTGAGCAGACGCAGAGGAGGATAGAGATAAAGGTGAAGGAATTCCAAATAATATCAGTTTGGGCATGCAGAGGGTTATCACGCTGAAAGAGGGATCATGTTAGGACTTTACTCCCAGTGATTCACCGTTGCTGCGTTGCCTTCACTTTTCCACATTCGGGCTCTAATATTATTTGGGAATCAAACTCCAAAAAAGTGGCATTTCTCCAAAAGAAGTGCTTTTAAAAATTGGATACGTTAATACAACAAGCTTTGTATTGCTCTTTTATCAGCTTGTCCGTCAAGAGTGTCCAGAAGAAGATGTTCCAAAGAAGGTCAAATAGACCTTTCTTTTTTGGCCTTTCCTTGACAATCAGGGTAACAAGGACGTATATGACGGAAGAAGGTGGTGTTGGAGTGGAGGGAGGGGGGAGCAGGCTGGGACCTGCTCCAGCATTCAATTCGGCCTTTGTGAGGCGGAGGCACTTGCCTGTGGCAGGTGCAGTCGGAGTAGACGGGAGTGACGCTGCCGACCAACTCCCCATTGCAGCCAGACAACTCGGCCGCCACCCATCTAAGATGGGATCAGATCATCACCAGAGACTACACCATGGTATCTCTGGAAATCCCCCGCAGACTCAACAACAAATTACAGGATTATTGTTGTGTTTTCCAAACACGTACTGCTTTAGAGCAGCAATTACTACATTCCAGAGTATTGTTGAATTTAAAACTTGACTGCCACCATGTGTGAGTACAGTTTCCCATTAAATCCAACTTTGGCTTCAAGCGTTTAAGGTCACCTTGTGGGGAAAAATTGAGTCTTTTATTGCTTATTGGATTTTCTGGAGTTCTTGCCCATCTGGCAAGTGGGAATTTACAAAACTAAGTTTGTGGTAATCGAAGCAATCTTGGAACTGAGTTAAAGTCATGTTATTTCTATTGTATACAGTTGGGACAGTGTTTGCAAAGGAGTTTGCAACACTCCCAACAACTATGCAGGTTTACATCACATTTAGTCAGTTTAGTCAGAGGTTCAGGTGGGTCCTCACTGTGTGGAGTTTGCGTGGGGTTTTGGGGGGGTACTCCGGTTTTCTCCCACATTGCATCCTGGTTGAACACTCTAAATCAAGGGTGTCAGACTCGGGTTGGTTAGCGGGCCGCTTTAACGTGATCAACTTGATTTCACGTGGGCCGGACAATTTTAGATATAATATTTAGATTTTTTTTTTAAATAAATGGATTAAAAGAACTGGATTAAAAACCCTGAATATTAATTTTTTCATTGATCTAAAACATGTTTATTTTAGCTTTTTTATATATATTTTTAGATTTTACAAAATGATTTTTGAATTAAAAACACAGAAAAAAATTGATTAAAAATTGCAATTATTGATTTAAAAGGGGGAAAATCAGGAAATGTAATATACATCTATACTCTTCATTTTAATTTGATCCTAAAACAGATAGTCGACACTCATGATTTACTTTCCCGGGCCACACAAAATGATGCGGCGGGCCAGATTTGGCCCCCGGGCCGCCACTTTGACACATGTGCTCTAAATTGTCCCTATATATTATTGTGAGCATAAATGTTTCTCCGTCTCCCTGAGCTCTGCAATTGGTTGGCCACCGATTCAGGGTGTCTCACGCCTGGTGCCCCTTCTTAGCTGGGGTAGGCTCCAGCACCCCTGGCGACCCTTTTGAGGATAAGCATGTCAGAAAATGAATGAATTAGTGGTTAACATTTAATTTCAGTACCAAATAAATATCAAATATACACATTCTACTACAAATTTACAAATTTTAGTTTAAAATAAATAGCTAAGTACTGAACTAAAAAAAAAAGAGCTGAATATAAAAATGGCTTGATTGTATTACATAAAAATTGGACTTCTGGGTATGTTTGTGGTTAGGAGCATAGTTCCTGGTTGATTAGATCAGAGGATGGCTACTGGTAAGTAAGGTAAGATCACCTTTCTAGGATAAGAGTAAACAATGGAAGTAACATGGAGCAACATCCACATTTGGCCGCCCACACTTAGCTCCCTCCTCTCCTCACGCAGGTGATATTGTTACCTTGATACCAGAAGAATCGAATAGCTGACATGGCCGGGCTTGCTGCTTTTACATTTGTGTGCGTGGGTGAGTGCAGTTACAGGTGCCTCACAGGAGTCTCATCTGTTTTAGTTTACCGTTTGCAGACAACAACGAAGGCTTAAAAGAGGAAAGAAATACGACAGACAAGATTCCATAGACACTCAAGTGGAAAATTAATTTTTAAGTGTGGCACATCCCTAAGGAATAATGACTATAATACACCAAGGTTTCTTTTCGGGGTTTCATGGTTAGCTGTGAAGGCTAGAAAAATACAATCCCAGATATTGCCAGGCACAGTTCATTGGGCTTGATTATAACTTCCACATAGGACAATAAAAATGACTTAACATAGAAGAACAGCCATAAAGAAAACAAAAAAAGTATGCTTTTTAAAACCGCCTTGATTAATTAACCTAATTTGACCTTCAAATTTTTATATATCCAACTATTCTTTCTAAGTAGCCCAACACCAAAATCCACAACAGGTGTTTGAAGTGTGATTCTGTGACTCATTTAGACCCTCACTCCTTATCTCCTAGCGACAACAATGACTGCAAAGCACGGTTTTCCTTGTACCTATTCTAAAACACAACTACCTACTACTATTTATACTATTCACTGTATAAAATGCCCTCAGTGCAGCTAACATACACATCACAAAATATAAACACAAAGTTGAATATAGAGGATTGGCAAAAGTGTCTTTTTTTTTTTTAGATTTGGGTAGGTCAGGTACTCTAGAAGAAGCGATTCCAAAATTGTGGTCTGCATACCCCTAGGGATGCAATTAGACTTGCTATTTTTACTATAGTTATTTATTTATACAGACTTTTGACACTCTGGACAATACTGAAAGGTGTGAAGCCTGCCCAGAATGAGGAGGGTGGGAAGGGGACGAGCCCCCGTTTGCCATTTTGCTTTGCTCGAATGACTCGCGGTTCCACCAGCAAGGCGGTGTCAGAATAGATTACCCCCACGGTCCATCTCCTCCTTGGCTTCACACAACACAATCCCCTTAAAAGCGCAGCATGTCACTCAATCTCCAGAGACGTGCATGGGGAGCCGTGACGACTGGGAAATGTGCCTGCGCAAACAGAGTGACAATGAGCTATTTGCACAAGTGTATCGCATCAGTCAGCATAGTAGACACTTGACTTTCATTTTACTGGATGCTTTACCTTCAGATTGAGGTAGCTTGATTGAGATGTTATTCAGCATAATCAAGACTATTATCTTTTTTCCAGACCTGTTGAGTTTAAGACAACAACAGGAAGTCCCTCTGCTAAAAAGCCCAAAGGCAAAAGTACTTGTCTTTTGCAAAGCCACTTAAGCCTGTTCCCTAAACAAACAGCTTTCAATCCTGATGACTTATAATGAAGCGGCTAATAGATGACGCTTGAGAGTTCGTTCTAACAAAAATGTGGACGTGTTAAATCCATGAAGGTGCAAGAGTTGTGGTACTACAACCAGGGACTAGAAACCGATAGTTAAAAGTACTGCAACACTAGGCAATGTATTGCGTCATGCTTTCATATCTCTGCAGGTAAGAAGAGTGTAACAGTACATTTGAAAGCAGTTTTCCAAATTATTTCTAAGTACTTGGGAGAGGAACTTTGAAAAATTAGTTTGTCCGTGATGGTTAGCTTGGATTGGATTGGATAACTTTATTCATCCTGTATTCGGGAAATTTCGTTGTCACAGTAGCAAGAGGGTGAGGATGCAGAAATAGGAAAGGTATTTTAGACATAAATAGATAGGTAATATGTAAGTTAATAAATAAATACATATATAAATAAATAAGTGTGTTGCTGAAATATATATATATACACATATATATATATATACATATATATTTATATATGTACATATATATACATATATACATATATATACATATATACATATAGTATCTATATATCTATATCTATATCTATATCTATCTATCTATCTATATATATCTATACATATACATATATATACATATACACATACGTGTACATACACATACATATATATAGCTTGGAGAAGTTTTGCAAACATGCTGTGTTGAATAATGTAATTTTTCAAAAGCAGCAAAGAGAGTCATACTTTTGGAAACACTAGAGATTGTAAGTCAATTACTGTTCACCACATACATTTTTACATTACTACCCGATTGGTGTCCTTGCTGTTATTGTAAGATTGAACACAACCACTGCAGTCAGTAGTTGCTATAGTGATGAGAGGGATGCTACAGATGTTTTTTTTACACTGCTATTTTAAATTCAACCTTTACTAGGTTTAATTTGTTCAAATGTACCCCGCCTCCTGCCCATTGTTAACTGGAATTGGCTCCTTCACCCTTGCGGCACTTGTGAGGATAAGCGGTTAAGAAATCAAATTAATGAAAGAATATAAAGTATTATTGTGGATCTGTGGTACAGTGAGTTAGAAGGGAGAGTAACACATGTTTCTGAAATTCTACGGCATGTCTGGAGAAAACTTTACTTTTGTTCAGTGAGATCAACCGTCAAGCAAGGTGAGACTTTAATAGTGTTCCTTTTGCAGTGTGTATCTCTCTTTTCACATTGATTCCAATCACTTTAGTGAGGCGCAACAAGGCGCGTCTCCTTTTCATCTCCTAGTCTCATTGATCCCTGGCACTGGGGCAGCTTTAAGCTTGCAGGTGTGATTTTCATCCCAATTGCTTCTGCCAGTTTGCACCTTGATGGAGCATTTGCGTGCCCAGATTCATCATTTCCACGATGCGCTTTGGAATTCAGCCAATGTGTGTTGACACAGCAATCCACACTTATCCATTATTCATATTGTATAGCCACGGACATTTCCGTTTTCTTATAGATCCCCTTCGCTCATAGTCAGTTCAGAATGATCAGATGCGATGCTTTTGTATACTTGTTTTCGCACGTGCGTTTGCATGCATTTTGCCGTAATGATATACTGACAAGTGAGTGGGGAGAGAGGGCAGAGCAGAAAGACATTCCTGAACGCGGGTTGAAACACGCCAGCGTCGTCGGAGCAAATACCTCAGCAGCTCCTGCTTCAGGTTGAAGCTGGGATTGATGAGTTCTGCTTGCTTGCTCTCTATTGTGTGAATGCCAATGAATAGTGCTTTGCAATCGGTGTAATATTATCTAAAGTTTCAACAATAAAACATTCACCGCTATTCTTGGTGGCAAAGGCCCAATCCATTTGAAGTTGGAGGACTGGTAGTCACCGTTTAATAATGACTCATTCAAAACGTTTTTGGCTTGATACCCTCAAAATTTAAACTTATACTGTAAGAGGCAAACTCTAATTTCAACAATGAAGGAGTCGGTTTTAAAAGAAATCAAATAAAACATCCACAATTTGACTAATTAGCGTATTGATTGGTGGTGCGCCTAAGTGTGCCACTAATCAATAATAAATCATCAACACCGAGGGGTGCTGCCTTCAGCCACAACGCCTTTTTGGCGAACCGGGGGAACCTCGCCCACTCCCTTCGGTTGCTCCTTCTCCGGGCCGGGGATGTCGAGGCTAACCCAGGACCACCCTGCTTCAGCTGCAACCGCCCAACTTTCACCCGACACCTGGTCTGCAAGGAATGTCGGCGGGCGGCCCACTTCAAAAAGATCTGCAGTGGCCTCACCAGGGAGGCAACCAGGATAGCAGCTGAGACGGACGGGTTCTACTGCCGAGACTGCCGCAGACCAGACGACACCAACGAATGCCACAGATGTCACAAGCCAATCCGCATAAACTACCAGGCAGCCACCTGCAGAGACTGCGGAAAGCGCTACCACTACAACTGTGCCACCATACACCGGAAAGACAGAGTCGCCGCAGCTGGCCGCACATCAACGTGGTCCTGTTGCATGGCGGCTGTAACAACGGGCACAGCAACAACAGTACTGTCCCCACCCCATCAACCCCCTCTCCCGCACTCACAACACTCACCAAGTCACAACACAACACCACCTACAACCCAACCCACACAATCCCTACACACCCCATCACAAACAATAACCCAACAAACAAAACGAACATGCTCTATTTGTAACAGAACAGTTCGAAGTCGAGCACCTTGGAACTCCTGTGTGAACTGCACAAAGGATGCCCACCTCAAGTGCTCGGGTGGGAAAAGAACCCACCAATGGAAGTGTCCTAGTTGCCGCCTGCCACCAACAAGCACACCAAACACGGATGTCAACGCTGTAGACCACCAACAGCAGAATGCACACCCACCCCTCCCCTCAACTCGCTGCAAGCACTGTGGCGAGGCGATCCGACGGAACGCCCCACGGCTGCAATGCTCCTTGTGCAACAGCTCCTACCACAAAAAATGCACGAGCAACACAAGAGGCGAAAGAGAGGCTGCTGGACAGAGAACAGACTGGAGGTGTGCGGAGTGCAGAACCGAGATGAGCAACCGCGAAAGACTACCCCAGAATACGCCCCTGCCGAACATCAAGCAGAAAGATCCGCTGAAAGAAGAAACAATCATCCTCCAGTGGAACGCCAACGGAGTGCTGTGCCGGATGGATGAACTTGAACAGCTCCTTGAGAAAGAGAAGATCGATGTCTGCTGCATCCAAGAAAGCAAGCTCAAGACAACGGATAAGCTACCAAGAATGCGGAACTACACCGCTATTCGCAGAGATCGAATGGTCCAAGGGTTACAGAGGGGAGGAGGAGTGGTGACTTTCATCCGAACCCAAATCCCGTACCGCCTCGGAGATACGACCTTGCGAGACCTTAACCCAGGAACGGACGGACTAGCGGTTGAAATCCCTGCAGGAAAGGGCCCAGCCCTAAAAATCTCCAATGTCTACGTGCCACCAGTCCAGTCATCAGCTTGGCCGGATGAAGCAAACGGGTGCACGGATCTGAAGATCGAGCTTGGTGAGAACGAGATCCTCCTGGGAGACTTCAATGCCCATGATATGCTCTGGGATACTAATGCCCGCCAGGACGCAAGAGGTCGCAATCTCACAGAAAGCCTCCTGGACATAGGGGGGGTACCGATCAATGACGGAAGGCACACAAGGGTGGACCCTGGGAACGGCAGCAAATCAGCCCCAGACATCACCATCGTCCCTGAAGCGCGCCAACAACACTTCTCCTGGACAACCCTCGAGACACTTGCCTCCGACCACCTCCCCATCCTCCTGACAGTAACTCACTCAGTGCCGGCCAGAGTGCGAGAGGGCCGACTAGTGTGGAACTGGAAAGGAGCAAACTGGACAGGATTCACAGACGCAATTGAGGAGAAACTAAGGAACTACCCCGAGCACACCTCTGTCAAACAAGACGCACAGCGGCTGGAAACAGCCATCCTGGAGGCGGCGCATGCTAACATCGGCCTGAAGAAGGTTGGACAAGGCGGTGGACCATGGATGGGAGCCGAAGTAGATGGAGCAATCCGCCGCCGCGACGCCCTGAAACGAGACCGGCATCTCCATGCTGATGAATACCACCAAGCCGAAAACGATGTCGCAGTGAAAATACGCGAGAGGAAACTAGGAATCTGGAAACGCAAAGTCTTGGAGGCAAAGGGGACAGCAGACATGTGGAGCCTACTTCGAAAGCTGGAAGAGGGACAGGGGGAGTCGAAAGACAAGATCCTTATGGTTGACGGGCAACCCCGGATCTCGGCTCTGAGCAAAGCAAATGCCTTCAAAGCCGCGTATCAGGCCGCTAGCAAGCTCAACATCCGAAAGGAAGACAGATGGGCGAAAAGAGCAACCAACATCGAGCTCCGAAAACCAACTGCAGAGAATGTTTTGAGCGCAGCCCTGACGATGAAGGAACTGCACACTGCAATAGCGATGCTGAATCCGTCCAAATCACCGGGCCCGGACCAGATCCACCCCAAATTCCTCCACCATCTTGGACCCACAGCGTCAAACATTCTCCTCCAAACCTTCAATAAGTCGTGGTCAGAGTCCAACACACCGCAGGCCTGGAGAACGGCGGACATCCGACCAATCCTCAAACGGGGGAAAGACCCGCAGGCCGTGTCATCGTACAGACCAATCAGCCTAACCTCAGCAATGGGAAAGGTTATGGAACGTATGGTGACTAACAGATTGATTTACCATCTGGAAAGAGAAGGGCTCCTGACACCAGAGCAATCCGGTTTCCGGTCGCAAAGGAGCACTGAAGACCAACTCCTACGACTTTCACAAATAATCAGCGACGGTTTTCAGGACAAGCCGATGCAAAGAACGATGCTGGCGCTGTTCGATTTCAGCAAGGCATACGACAAGGTTTGGCGGGATGCCCTACTCTGGAAAATGATCCAAGTGGGGCTACCACACACCGTTGTCAGGTGGGTGCAGAGCTGGCTATCCAACCGAGTCAACTTTGTCACATTCGGTGGACAGAGAAGTAAGATTGGGATCTTTCGCCAGGGGGTACCACAAGGGTCGGTCATCTCGCCAATACTCTTCTTGATATACGTGAATGACCTCACGAAGACCCTGCCCAGTGGCGTACACAGCAGCCTCTTTGCAGATGACGTGGCATGTTACACCCAAGCGCCGCAACTGGAGACTGCCCAAGAACAACTTCAAACTGCGGTAGATGCCATAGTCGGGTGGAGCAAGAGGTGGAAACTTACTTTAAATGCATCCAAGTGTGAGTGTACTTTCTTCTCCACAAACACACACGAGGCGAAGTGGCAGCCTACGCTGAGCATCCTCCAACAACCGATGCACCACAATCCAACACCCACATTCCTCGGAGTCACCTATGATCGTCAACTGACCTTCACCAAATACACCGAAACAGTCGCGCGCAAAATGGCGACCAGAGCTCGGGCAATCCGCAAACTAGCACACACTGACTGGGGCTATGACAAGGCAACCCTTCGGAACACCTACATTGCCACAGTCAGAACGGTAGCAGAGTACGCGGCGCCAGCCTGGATCCCCTGGATCTCCTCCACCAACCTGGAAAAACTTGAAGCCTCGCAAAGATATGCTGCTCGAGCCATAACCGGCCTTCTGAAGACGACACCATCTGATGTAGTCCTCATTGAGAGTGATCTGCCGTCTATCAAAACACGAACTACTCAGCTAGCAATCTACGCATACGACAAGTCTCTACGCGTTCCAGACGACAACCCGCGACGACTGGTGGCGGAGAGGCACCCGACAAGGCGAACTAAGAAGACCGACTGGCGCGACCACGCACGCGACAGATGGGTGACGGTGTTCGTCAATGCACAGGGTGACCAGGACCCCTTTCCCCAACTGAGAGCACCGTGGGAAGAGACCACCGCCATGACCTTTGCCAAAGCGGCTGAAGGCAGATACCAGCAACCCGAAGACAACTACGCAGCCACAGTCAGCGCTCTCAACAAAGATGCAGACGTCTTCCAACTGACCTGCTTCACTGATGGCTCGGCGCGAACTGGTAATACTGCCGGAGGTGCCGGAGTCCTGATGATTCACAGGGAATCAGGGGAAACGTGGGATCAAAGCCTACCCGCTGGAAGCTGGACCTCCTCCTTCCAAGCTGAGATGATCGCGATCGAAGCGGCGCTAAAGATGGCCACCGAAAGGTGTGAGCCAGGGGCCCCAATCCGCTTGGTGACAGACAGCCTCTCCTCCCATCAAAGGCTGCAAACCATGGAACATGAGTTCAAACTGAAAACCACCACCGAGGCCTCAATCAGAGAACTCCTGACTACCCTCGAAGATAAACAAGTGGCGGTGGAAGTACTATGGGTCCCAAGCCACTGCGGTGTCCCGGGCAATGAGAGAGCCGACCAACTAGCCGCTGCAGGAGGCGGCATGGAACAAGGCGGTGCACCACGACACTTCGCGACAGCAAAAGCTGCCATCCGGCGAGCGACACGAAGCCACCGCATCCACGCCGACAAACGAAAGAACCTCTACGCTGACAACGAAGGCAACACGATCTTCCCCAGAGATCAAAACTTGAACCGGCAAGAACAAGTAACGATTAGTCGCCTCCGAAGCGGACATCATCCGGAGCTGCGCTACTGGAGGAAGAAGATGGGGCTGACGGAGTCAGAAGAATGTCGGCTATGCGGCACGTGCGACGCTGAGACGGCAGAACACGTCCTGACGAAATGTCCAGCTATGACTGCCCTCTACCCAGATGGCTGGACACACAAAGACCTCTTGACATCCCCCAAAGAGGCACTCAATATCTGGAGCAAATGGCTGGAGGTAGTGTCCCTCGAAGCTGCCTAACAACAACAACAACAATCATCAACAGCATGGTGAAGAGGATTGTTTAAATACCAATTCTAGTTAGAACTGAACATTTCATCATGAATCCTAGTTTTTCATGACCAAAAAAAACCAAAAACACCACAACAAATACCTAAACAAATAGTATACACTTTTCTCCATTCATACTGTATATTTCCATAAATATTGTTATTCACTACCAGCCTTTTATTATTGGATGTCTATCACCATCAATGGCGATGAATGAGTTAAGGTTCTCGTTTTGATATGAACAAACCAACTAATACCATTACATTCCTTTTCAACAGTAGTATATTTTCTTCAAATATTCACTTTAAGAAGGCTCCATTGAAAATGAATAGCTTTACTTGCAGGCTGCATAGATCAGCACCTGCCACTCAAATCTGCAACAAATGCTTCCTCTGCACCTCGCTAGCCAGCTGGCTCGCTACAGCAAAAAGCTCAAAATAGAAATGATTAAATCAAAAATAAATAATAAATCTGCCCAAGTTCTGCCGAGTGATAAGTGAGGTCATTTCTTGAGTGTGTTACTCATCAAAAATATGTACGTATCCTCTTTTCCCCGCCTTAATATGACCATCCAAAAGCTAGGGAACTTTCCTCAACCTCCATTCCACTTAATTAAATAGAAAAGGCTTCCAAAGATAATAGCTAATACAGCAGTTAGTCAGTAACCCCTCCCCCTTTGGCTGTCTTTAATTGAAACATTCATCAGAGATTGGGCCGCCATGTTCCCAAATCCACAAATAAAACGGACTGGGATTACGCGCCACCCTTAGGATGGTGACGGACTTGACGTAAAAAAGTGCCACTCGGTTGGATTAGCTCATCTTGCATTGGACAGGAACAGATAACAAGCTCTGGGCTCGTCCAGCAGTGACTGGCAAGCCGCTCTGCAACATTGGTGCCACGCTTGGTTGCACGTGGCCATTACATTTGCTCACTTTTCACATTGTTCACAACTTCAAGTTCTCTTTTTTTTGCTCATTGCATTCATCTTTCCACATCAATCATTCTTATCTTTGACACTTTGTCCCCAACTATGTATTTCAATATTTTACCCATCTATATCACAAGGCAAAAAAACTAAATGTGATTCTTACCAAAATGTTAAAGCAGAAATATGAAGCAGATATACTGTATAGATTTATTATGACTATCAAGGTCTTATATACAATTAGGTTGGGTTTCAGGAGCATCTGCCAAGCATAAATAATGTTTAAAATTATATAAATTATAAGCAGATCAACAGCGTTATCCACTAAAGTGTTACCTTTTGATAATCAGCACATACTCAGTGGTCACTGTTTGTTAGATATAATTATAATGCAAGACCCAATTAAAATGAAGTTGGAGTATTGTCTACAATGAAAATAAAAAACAACGTCAGTTTTCTCAAAAACAAGAAATTCCAACTAATTAACTAAGTTATTGTTGTAACAATTATTCCTTATTCAGATTTTTTAAGCCTGCAAAACCTTCCAAAAAAGATGGAAAGTGGAGGAGTGCTCAAAAACAACGTTTGCAAACAATAGCTAGGTTAATTGGGAACAAGTGAGTGTCATGTTTGTGTGCACAGTAAAATGAGGATCCCGGAGGGGCTCAGTTGTTCACAAGCAAAATTACAGAAGGTTTTCCACTTGAACAACTCCATGTTTAAAAAGAGTTTAAAATATTTCTCAGCCTACAATTGCAATGAATGTAGAAATGCCATCATCAATAGTTCAAATCTGAATCTTTGTACGTAAGCAGCTAGGCTTAATATATATTTTGAATGCCCCCAACCTTCAATTCCACAGGCATTAACCGGCATCATGGGCTCATGAACACTTTGAAAAGCCTTTTTCAGTAAACACAGTTCTTTGCTTTCTCTTGAAGTGCAAGTTACGACTTTAGAAAGCAGACTGCAAGCCGTATATGAACAACAAATGCTTCTCTGGATCCAGCTCAATACCAGTTGGACTAAGGCAAGGGTGTCAGACTCGATTTCATGTGGGCCAGACCATTTTAGATATAATATTTCGATTTTTTTAAATAAATACATTAAAAGAACTGGATTAAAAAACCTGAATATTCAGTTTTCTTATAGATCTAAAACAATGTTTATGTTAGCTTTTTTAAATATATTTTTAGATTTTACAAAATGATTTTTGAACTAAAAACACAGAAAAAATAGATTAAAAAATTACAATTATTGATTTAAAAGGGGGAAAAATCAGGAAATTTAATATACTTCTATACTCTTCATTTTAATTTGATCCTAAAACAGGAAGTCAGCACTCATGATTTACTTTCCCGGGCCGCACAAAATGATGCGGTGGGCCAGATTTGGCCCCCGGGCCGCCACTTTGACACATGTGGACTAAGGTAAAGTGGAAAACTATACTGTGATTTGGCAAATTATTAAGGAGGATAGGAACAAGTATGACTTGACAATATTAAAAGTTGTCTTTTAAAATCAGGGACATTGTGTTCTCTAGCCCAAATAGGAAAAGGACAATCCAGATTTACTACAGATCTACTCAGAGTTCAAAAGCCAGTTTCTGTGATGGTCTAAGAGTGTGTTATTTGGCAATAGTATGGGTAATTTTTACATATGAATCTGAAGGCTTCAAAGGGTACTTGCATGTTTGAGAGCAACATAAAAGCAAGCACTTCTACATTGAATTATTGCACAATAACACCCAGTCCAATCCTGCACATACAAATACAACAACACAAAGCAAATGGAACAAAAGATGGGATTTAATTCCTACTAGACAGCTTTACCAATTTCAAATGGTGGTTTATTCAATTGAACAGCAGTTTAAGGGATTTTCAAATCATTCTAATCTAATGTTTTTCACAAAGACCCACTTTCCTTGGCTTGTATATTCAGTAACCATGACCTCAGGTACAGTTTTATCACTCACTTTCAAACTTTTTCCTACATGCTTTTATACACACATTCTTTGTGTCAGTTCCCCAAGCAATGAGAAGACGGAGTTATTATAAGACCAATGAGAACTCACTTGAAAGAAAAAATGATCACCACCTCGATAGCAGTTCAAGTCTGAAGTAGTGATCACAAAAGCGCTGAATACAATGATTTCAATGGACTTCAGAAACACTACATACAGAAATGTAGACTAAATTGGCGCAACTTTTAATGTCTGGCAAACTGGAGGGTTTTACTACACTTGATGACCAAAAAATAAAAAATAAAAAAATGTAACTTTGTTGCCATCAGCTGGTTCCTGCATGCAGTGCACCAACACCTGTGCAACAACACCTGGACACCAACAGGTGCACTCCCTCCCTCCAATGAGCACATTTATCTTCATATCTCATGGTTTAGTTGTTTTAAAAGTGGGTTGGCGTGATTGTAAAACCTTGATACGTACACACACGCACTCAACCAGGAACTCACACACACACACCACACTATTAGTCAGAGGCGGCACATTGTTCTTGTAAAGATCGATGACGTGCCAAACGAGGGACTGTAACAAATGCCTGTGAATTGCAGCGCCACTTTCTACAAGAAGACGTAAACAAGAAGGAAGGAGACCAGATGATACACAACCACAGTGTTCCTTTTACTTCGCCTACGCCATCGAGGCGTTTCTAGGGACAAAGAAAAGGGGGAAGCTGTGGCTGTCAAAGGCACTAATTCCCCAAGCAGGTAGTGACTGTCTATTTTTAGCTTCTTATATCACTAGGAGGGAATAAGGAAGACAAAATAAAGAGGAAAAGGTGAGAAAAGGCATTGATGGGGTCGTTTGTTTGTAGAATTAATGATTATTACATGAGCATGGAGTCTTGTGAACTTTGCGGTAATGATTCAGAATCATCAGTAATTTAATATTAGTTAAAAAATTACAAAAACAAATTCAGCTGACCTTTTCAGCAAATATGCTATGAGGTTTTTCACTTATGAAAATTACGAATAGGTAAATAAGTAGGTTTGCTTGAATCATTTCTTGATATTTCAACTTTATTTTACATAGTAATTGAATTGAATGCTTTTATTGTCATTATACAACTATAATGAGATTTAAAGCTTTCACCACAAAGTGCACAAAACCCAACAATAAAGAAACACATAAATCAATGAACAAGTAAATAAATAAGTAGTCCAAGTGAGACAGCACAGCGACAGACAATTACACATTTATTGATGACACTATTGTCAGGATCGAGAATACTATTTCTATAGAAGACATGGGTTGTATAATGAATACACCGTGAGAAAAAAACAAGAGCACAGAAGCAACGCGGCCACCAACGTGAGTAATGAAAGCGAAATGGGGGCAAGTAGCATAGCATGTAATGCCGTATCTGCATTCAATCTCACTCCTTGTTAAAGCTTGCAGGCCGGACTTCCAGCTGGAAATGTTCTATTGAGCTTTGGGCCCATTTCCTATAATCTGCGTTTATTAAAGGCAGAACCGCTGGGCTTTAATTCACGTGCTGTGCCATAGAACACGGTGGGTCCTTGTAAAAGACGAGAACGTGAGAAGTCGGGGGAAATGAAGCCGTGAGCTAGAAACGGCCCAAGCAATTGTCCCCCGCCCCCGTCATTATGATCATCTTGATTCATTATGCTCCTCATTATTGGCTTCTAAAGCTACAGATGAAAAGGCATTTGAGACGCTCTATTCCACATGTGGGAGTCGTCCAGTGCGGTGGCGACGTATTTTAATGATGTGGAAAGTGGCGGTCATGAGTGATGGTGGACAAACAGCAACAAACCAAATGGGAACCAGGAACGTGATGTATGGCTTTGATATTCTGCAGTGATGAAATGCACCACATTTGGGGTGTACCATAACCCGCCGGGGAAGTGAATCACGTCTTTTCTATCAGGGAAAATGTGTCTTGTTAATTCATCTTTTGGAATTTCACAGCTGAATATGGTAGAACGCCATTTCCAATTCGCCATGAGCAGTGTTTTCTCATTAAATTTAGATATTACAGGCGTAGGGATACGTCATCGCTTTCACCAACTATGATTGGCTTTGTGATTAGCCAGAGCTACCAAACTGTATTGGGAGTGAGCTGCACAAGCAAATATATTGTTGTGTTGATTTAAAGCCATTTTCAAGACGGACTATGGCAGAAATATGACAGGACAGGCTCGACTTTCAGCATTAGCTTCGATGGCGATAGAAAAGAAGGAAGAAAGAAAGGATGGATATTGTGTACAGTTAAAAATGATTTTTGGTGAGTTAAATATGGCTATATTCCTAAATAATATTTCAATTGTGGGCCCGGTTCTGATATCTGAAAAGCTTGTGTTTGTATTTAAGCTCCAGTGATTGTATTTAATCACTAAATGCTGCTAGGAAGTGGATTTTACCCCATTTTAGTGCAATTTTTACCGTTTCGCCATTGACGTCCATCGCTGTCTTTTCCCGGGAAAATCACCCCCCAGCCCGGTTGTAATGTCTGAAAAGCTCCAGTATTTGTATTTAATCATTAAATGCTGCTAGGAAGTGGATTTTACCCGTTGAAGGCGCTACGAGAAAATGCACGGACCGCCACTGATATTGAAGCAAGGACTTTACTGTGAGGCAGACAATGCTAACCACTAGTTCACTGTCCTGCCAAAACCGTAATTCTTTCTTGAATAAATATCAATGAAAGTGCATCAAAGAAATGATTCTGATGGGATCATCATAATGTTAAAAAGACCTCCCTGCTTTTTGGTGAAGGGACATCCCTCTTTCTAACAAAATACACAAGATCAAATCCTCCTAGGAGCCAGCCCTAGCCTCAAAAATGTTCCAAAATTATTAAGACAATCATGTTATCGTGTGTGTATGTGTGTGTGTGTGTGTTTATGGGGTGGTTGAGGCTCCTGGATCACTGTGAGAAGGAAAGGTCAACCCTCCCCCCAAAAAAGGAACGATACAATATTAAAAGTGCACCGTTAAAAGATCAACTTCTTATGTGTTCGCTCGTACTGACTTAGCAATTTCTCTAACAAGGCATTTGGCGTTGGGGGCAGACGACGCTGGGATCGGCGCTTGCTACAGCAATCAGCCAGACTGTCTTGCGCTCTAATCGTTTCCACATTTGTGTGGGAGGTCAGAGCCCCGCAGTGCTGATCCTTGCCAAGTTTATAAACAGAGCAGTGTTTCCAGATGGCCACTGGCTCCAGACTGGCTAGCAGGTTGATTGGGACCAGAATAATAACAGGTGGAGAGCAGACAATGAATTCCTTGACACTTTAAAAAAATACAAAAAAAAACCTCAAAACACACACATGCACACTTTCAACACAGCAAGCAAAAGAGACTCCTGACGCCACACGGGCGGATCGAGCTGCAGCGACAATGTGCATCTGAGAGAAAAAGTGCAGGAAGATTTCAAGCACATTCTCAAAGCTCACGTCTGTCTTCAAGCGAGCAACTCGCAGTCGAGCGCTTTGAGAAAGGTTTGAAGATTCCTTACACAGCATGATAATGATGTTATCAACTCAATTATAAACATTTACCTATGTTGACTTTAGTGCATTGGCTTTCATTGACTGTAACAGACGTTCAAAGCATTCTGAGTTGGATGACTATAGAGTGGGGGCCCGCCCGGTGGATTAGTGATTAGCGCGTTGGACTCACATTTCTGGGGTCCTGGGTTCGATCCCAGGTTGGTCCTTCTGTGTGGAGTTTGCATGTTCTGCCTCAAGGCCTTCACAATCAGTTCTGCAGGCTTTAATGCATTAAACAAGCGTTGATAAGACTGTTCCTTTAACCAATCAGATTTCGAGTTGGCAACACCACAATGCCTTGTCGCAGGCGTAGGGATAAGTCATTGCCTTCTCGCAGGCGTAGGGATACGTCATCGCTTTCACCAACTATGATTGGCTAGTGATTAGTCAGAGCTACCAAACTGTATGTGTAGCGAGCTGCACAAGCAAATATATTGTTGTGTTGATTCAAAGCCATTTTCAAGACGGACTATGCCAGAAATACGACAGGACAGGCTCGACTTTCAGCATTAGCTTTGATGGCGATAGAAAAGAAGGAAGAAAGAAAGGCGGATGGATATTGTGTACAGTTAAAAAGGATTTTTGGTGAGTAAAATATGGCTATATTCCTAAATAATATTTCAATTGTGGGCCCGGTTCTGATATCTGAAAAGCTCCAATGTTTGTATTTAAGCTCCAGTGTTTGTATTTAATCACTAAATGCTGCTAGAAAGTGGATTTTACCCCATTTTAGTGCAATTTTTGCCGTTTCATTATCGACGTTCATCGCTGTCTTTTCCCGGAAAAATCACCCCCCGGCCCGGTTGTAATGTCTGAAACGCTCCAGTATTTGTATTTAATCAATAAATGCTGCTAGGAAGTGGATTTTACCCGTTGAAGGCGCTACGACAAAATGCATGGACCGCCACTTGTCTGTACCAAAATACAATGGACCTATTTTGTGTGGTGCCTTTGAAAATTGAAATTCTCGCAAGTGTCCCAGGTTTTGACAATACCCGCTTTATTGTGCAAATATCATTAAATCATTGGACAAAATGGTCTGGGCATGGTAACATGGTAAAATACTTAAGAAATCACAGAGATGTGATGCTAACCAAACAACATTTACCATAATGCATGTGGCTATGAAAGCCTCTTATGTGCAAAAGGTGTGCGATTTCAGAACTGGTGCAAACCACTGTGAGGTAACTTTTTCCACATATAGAAAAGCCCACCACGGTTCGCTTGGACGCGACTGCCTCTCTGGCGAGGTCTCAGACCTGTTGCCCCAAACCAGAGTTTGCAGGTTTGTATTCAAACCAGCTCAAAAGATGTGCCCACAAACTTTTTGGGTTTAGTCTGGACCAACCAGCCCAATTGTAAATATGCCCCAAGTTTTTTTTTTAACTAACTGATCAATGAAACTATAACAAAGGAAACTAAGTGCACTATATTGTCAAGTCTCAGGTTAGAGCAGTTGCAGTTGGCTTCTGCTTTTTCTGCTGACGCCTGCCATTTGACAGCGTCTTTTTCCTGCACTTGTTCTCCTCAAAAGGCCTTTTCCTCTTTTTTGGACCATGGGTCGAGGCTGAAATTAGGTTGATGACGTCAGCTGTCAGTTGCAAAATAAAAGCAGATTACAAAATCTGCAAAAAGCTCGTCGGCAGGAAGCCGAGCCCCTTCCTTTGAGGCTCCTGGGTACGCTGTCGGTGTATGTGATTCCTTTCTATCGGCTCTTATTAGCATTGTTTTCATACCCTTCAACGTGAAATCCAACTGTACCCGGGAGGCAAAAAAAAAGGAATCCCCGGGAAATGAACAAAAAATAAATGTGTCAAAAGCAATGTGTTCACAAGTCAAATCTTTACTGGCTCTGGACTTGGGAGTGAACATTGAGTCTATTCCAGAGATCCATTATGACAGATACTCACACTCAAGCGTAGAGAAGGTTCTCACCGCTATCACATCATTAAGTGCAGCATGTCTCTTAATGCCTCTCTCAAGTTTTTGTTTACACTATTCAGTCTTTCCAAAGGCTCGGAGATTTGGCTTGTGGAAAGGGAGCTCGGTGGGAGGAGGGACAGCTTTTAGGACTCGAGGAAGGCAGTCAGGGAAAACGGCTTGGGTTGGGGGGAGCCGCCTTTCATCGGCTTCGCTCCACTGCACTGTTTTTCAGTCAGTGTGCTCGGCACCAGATGTGCAGCGGCTCCAGAGTGGCTGCCGTGTACAGTAAACGGCCATCGGAGGGCTCGTCAAGCTGTGGGGTAGAAGCGCCGTGGTGTCGTCAGTCTCGGCCGCTAGAATAGCAACGGAAATTTGTACTGCAGAGATCTCATGACGCCCCCGGGAGAAGGGGGTTTCAGAGGAGAATACGTGAGGGAGTGAGATTGATGAGCGATGAGGGGCTTGAGGCTGTTAATAAACCTAAAATAATTGTTAAAGTTGAATAATGAGAAATTTTAACAAGGGGATATAATGAAGACATCAATTCAAGGATGAACTGTTAAGTCATTGGCTGAGAATGACAGTAATAGACGTCCAGTTTGTTAAATTGATTAGTCATATTGCCAAAAATCTCCAAGAGGAGCAAGGAAAAATACTTTAAAATAAGTTTTTGTTTTTTCAGGCACTTCCTTTTTGAGCAGCTTACGTAAAAGAATTGAAACAAACATCAGTCATTTTCTGTCTCAGTGACTCAAAGGGCAAAGACAAAAAAATGAGTGTATCGTATTTGTCTTTGCCCTTTAGTTTGTGTGCAAAAAGTACTTCCTGGTTGAGAAATTGGATTTGTTATATCGGGCTCTTCTATTTGCATTCTGAGATGAGGGAGTCCTTGGACCCAGAACAGAAATTCAACTATAATACAAAAATTGAAAAATAAATCATTTTTTAAAATGCTGTACTTTGGTTTGTTTGTCCTTAAATTCCTCAGAAAACTAGCCAAGACAAACCACAATCTTCCATTTGCATTGTTACTTTTTTAGTATGACATTGCAATACAGGGTGACCCCCCCCAAAAGAGGAACTTGTTAACAATCCAATAAGACCAAGAAATATATTTTATTCATCGTAACTAAAACCTTCAAGAACCACAGATGGAGTTTCCATCTTTTAAAAATTACACCCTCTAAATACCGTCCTCCTGTACGAAAACATTCTCAAAATCTTGTGTTGAAACTCCTCAATGAGTCCCCCCAGCCCCCATATAAACTCAAATAATGTGAATTTTATTATTAACTCATCATAGTTACTAAAATGGCAGAAACTTTATTTGCCCAAGGTCACTGTCTCGCAGTGCTGTTACTTACTCATGTCTGCCAAAACGCACTTCAATAATTCTTCTTTTTTAGACTCCCTATATGGACATTGCATTTTTCGTCATAGAATAAAAGATATTATTCTCCGATAAAAATAGAGAAGACAGTCACAGTCCTCCAATGAGCTGCAAACAAAATCACCTACTTCAAACATGCATAAATGAAACAAAAGGGCACAATTTAAGGCTCCCTGTCTGCCCGCATGCACACAACCCCACGCAGGCTTATTAGTAATAATACACCAGTTATGTAAATATAAGTGGTGTGAGTCATGGTGAAGATGGAGAACCCAGACTCTGGAGTGTCATCAGGGCAGACCGTGAGCCCCCCCCCCCCTAAAGCCACATTCCATCTCTTATGTTTTCCCAGGCTCCGAGCTCAAGGATGCTGCCGGCCAGGGGCCACGACTGCTGCATTGGCGAGCAGCTGATGCCTTGCAGAGCGTAGGCCTAATGTAATCGCTCATGTTTTATCACTGTCCTTCCGAGCCTTTCCTCCCATTAGATATTAAAGGTCACTGGTGTTTTTGTGGCACTGGAGAGTTGCAAGCCTGAGAAAGCTTATGAAAGGAACAACTGCGTAGTGGAGAGGGCGAGATTTTATATCCTCAATAATAATGGTGGTCAGTCATGTTTCCACTGTCTGCAGCAATGCTGGCATTGGAAATGAAAATCTCAATAACTATCATCATGCATTCATTTGTCATCCGTACCGCGCTTTGCTGGAGCCTATCTAGTCTGTCAGTCAGCCGTAGGGCAGACAGAGAGAAAGACCACCATTTGCACGCGCAGTCATAATACCACCGAGCAAGAATCGATCCCACACTTGCCCTCATTTAAGTGAAGCGAGTGAACCCCTACACCAAGGGTGTCAGACTCGGGTTGGTTCGCGGGCCGCGTTAACGTCAACTCGATTTCATGTGGGCCGGACCATTTTAGATATAATATTTAGTTGTTTTTTTTAAATAGATTAAAAGAACTGGATTAAAAGCCCTGAATATTCAGTTTTTTATAGATTAAAAACAATGTTTATTTTAGTTTTTTAAAATATATTTTTAGATTTTACACAATGATTTTTGAATTAAAAACACAGAAAAAAATGATTAAAAATTACAATTATTGATTTAAAAGGGGGAAAATCAGGAAATGTAATATACATCTATACTCTTCATTTGAATTTGATCCTAAAACAGAAAGTCGGCATTCATGATTTCTCAGGCCACACAAAATGATGTGGCGGGCAGGATTTGGCCCCCGAGCCACCACTTTGACACATGTGCCCTACACAATCAGTTGGCTGGTTCCATGAATAAAATAAATTGAATACAGACGGCCAGACCAATCATGGGGGGAACTACAACAGGAACATTGAAAATAAGTCAATAAGATCAATTTGTGTTCATTTTTCTTATTAAGAATTTAAGCAAATCACATAAAAAATATGGTGTGTTGCTGGAGATCTCAGCAATATAATTTGATACATATTACAATATTTAATACGTGACCTTTTTGTGTAAAGTTTGCACGTTCTCCTCAGGCTTGCGTGGGTTTTTTCTAGGTGCTCCGTTTTCTCCCACATCCAAAACACTGGTTGGACAAGCTGAATTATGTGTGAATGTGAGCGTGACCTGCGATTGGTCGGCCACCCATTTAGGGTGTCCCCCGCATGTTGCCGAAAGTTGGCTAGGATAGGCTCCAGCACCACCCACGACCCTTGTGAGGATAAGCGGTATGAGTAATGAACAAATGACTATTGAATCAATTTTCTATTGACAAGTTGAATATTTTTGTCAATTCTTATTTAATATTTCATGAGATAAACAGCGCCTTCAACTCCAGTGGCTTGCTCCATATGGTAGAGCAGTGTTCTGACACCCTTTGCATAAACCACTGCTGGTTGCAGCCTGTGGGCAAGTGTCTTACTGCTTTGATTGACAGCTCACAGGAATAGATGTGCTGAATCGGCAATTGTTGGGCAGTATGAGCAGAGAAAAATAAGACAGCCAATGACCAGAACCCTAAAATGCATTAACATCTGTCATTATTTTTTATTTTTTTTGGTCCCATTTTTGCCTTCAGTGGAAAAGCCAAGTCATTTGTTTTTGGGTCCCACAACTCAGCAGTAGTGACTTTAATGGATGGGATTTTGAAGTGATAGAAATATTATGATGGAGGAAGTTGCTTTTTTTATTGTGGCTCTTTTTCCAGTGACCTCATTCATTTTAAAACTGGTCTTTTTCAGCAATCCTGGTCTTTTTTTTATAGAAACTGAGTGGATGGGCAACTTTCTGTGTACCTAACTTCAGTACATATTCAGGACAGCTGAGTGCTAATGCTATTCCTATGCATAGCATTTTATTATAGGATTATTTTAACACACATTTGGACAGTTTCGCCATTTTTGACAATCCCCATTCAAAAAATTGGCTCCCAGTGTTTAATAGACATTTAGTTGGTTTACATTTGGAGGGTTCTAATGGATGTCTAATGCCATGAATGGCAGTGAATGAGTAAACAGATATCCCAAATAAATTCATTGTCGATTGTCTTAAAATGAACCAAACTCTTTTGGTTACTGTTTGAAATTAAAAGAATATAATTATATTCCACTCTATATAGGCCAAAAACAACAACATACATCAACATGTAAAATAAAGCTGTATTTTCTACCCCTGTATGGTTAATTTACAAGAGTGCAGAGGAAAGATTACAAGCCTACTAAGAGTCCAACTTTTGTTACCATGACAACCACAGGCAGAGCCTTTGCTTTGTGATTAGATGGGCTTCTATGCGCGCTCATCTTCTACGTGGTACATCGAGAGAAACATCCTTTCAAATGAGCAATCAAGTAAGTGTCTTCAATTACAGGTTGAGTTATCTGTCTATGAGCACTGCACTCCAGAAGTCACAATTTTTGAGGAGGTATATTCAGCAGGAGTTAGTACGCCACACACTTACTAATTCTATGCTCTTTGAGTTCATCTCTACAGAGTGTGAAAATTACATAAGTATCCTTTAATAATTTGAAGCGGCACAGCCAATACATCTTTTACGGTTGTGACGAAACACAGAGCAATGACCTGAGAAAAGTTATCCATAAACCTGGTTTGCCAAGGCAGTCTACGGTGTTTTAAGATAAAAAAAAAGTTTTCAATATACAGCCACTAACATCTGAAGTAGAACAAATTGGAGCCAAGTTTTATCACTCAGAAAAAAGTAGGTAAATATGCAAGGAAGAGGAAGCTTTTCATCCACATACACAGTACTTGTTTTGTTCTTTCTGCATGATAATAATATACGTATAGAGATATATATAGATAGAGATAGAGATAGAGATAGATAGAGATATATATGGATATATATATATAGAGATAGATATATATATATAGATATATGTATATATATATATATATATATATATATATATATATATATATATATATATATATATATATATATATATATATATATATATAGATAGAGAGAGAGATAGATAGAGATAGATAGAGATAGATAGAGATAGATAGAGATAGATAGAGATAGATAGAGATAGATAGAGATAGAGATAGAGATAGAGATGGATGGATAGATAGAGATAGATAGATAGAGATAGATAGATATATGGATATATATATATATATATATACACACATATATATACATATATATACACATATATATATACACACACACACACACACACATATATATACATATACATATATATATATATATATATATATATATATATATATATATATATATATATATATATATATATATATATATATATATATATATAGAGAGAGAGAGAGAGAGAGAGAGAGAGAGAGAGAGAGAGAGAGAGAGAGAGAGAGAGAAATATATAGATATATAAATATAGAGATATACATATATGTAAAATCTGTTGTTGCCCTTCTCGGTCACATCGTAACCTTTACCTCCTGCAAAGGCAAAAGCAGTGTGACCTCCAGTTTCCTTTGGGATCCCCCGGAATTCAACCCCCAGGCCTCCCCTTACTCGCTCAGTAACGAGGCAAGGCGTCAGAGGCCTGATTATTTGCACTGACCCGGGTCTGGCTCCTCGGGGCCGACGGCCTGGGCACAGTTGAACTGGATCCCATTGACATAGGGCGAAGCAGGAGGAGGGGGGAGCGGCGGGGTTTGGCGTAGCCCCCGGCTCCACTGAGTCGGACCTCCTCGGCAGGTTGATGAATGTCCAGGACTTCATGATCTTGCCACCCAAGCCAGTGGAGTCGGGCTACAATGACTTACAGTCTCCGCGCGACCACCACCGCCGCACTCCCCCTCTACCACAAGCCTTAAACTTCCAGCCGTGGTCGTCCACAGCTCAAACGGACTTCCCTTCTCTGCCTCCTCAAACACTGGAGGTCTATCCTCTCTCGACGCGATTGCATTCATTCCCACCACACACACACACACACACTTGCTGGTACACGTCCACACCACACTTTTGACATACAGGACACCTGACTGTCGGTTATGTAAGAAAAGCAAGCAACACTTGAATATTTTGTCTTCGTGAACGTGGTTGACGGCTGCCACCAGCCCACTTTAAATAATTCTACATGTGAGGCCCATTTGATGGGCTCCGAGGAGCAAAACAGGTGAAAATGTACTTGGGGGATCGTTAAACCACAACAAGGCACAGGCAGAAAAATTGGATTTTAAGTCAGTCATGTGGAATTTAATTATTTTAGCGATCAAATCAACAAGGCTACGTTTTCATTTGGCGATTACTTCGATCTGCTGCCTCAGTGAGCTGTCATATCAATCAGAATGTGAGGAGGTTCTATTAAAAGAGGGTGTAGACTGGCTAATGCCGTGCGATTAGAATAGCACGCATTCATTATTTTGGCGACACGACATCCTCCGGCAAGTGTGGCTGGCTACATTTGTTACGATTTGGATGATGCACACATCCCCACACGGTTTCAAGACATCTTTCCATCTCAGTGGCCTCTTTTCCTCTTACTTCCACCTGACTTAAAGTTACATTGTTGGACCGATAAACTCACTGGAATGAACAGAAGTGTCATCACTACCCTATATCGCCGTGCCTGACTGCTTATGATATGTATTTAAAAACAATCACTATGCACCAAACCATCATTTGATCATACGAGCAATGTACTACAATTAAGTTGCCGTTTTGAGTGAGATGAGGCGAATTCAGATTGAATTTCACGCTGCTGAGACAATTTAGCAACAGCACATAAATTACATTTTCCGGCCTGCTTTAAAATATCGATTAACGCCCTCATTAGAGATTCAGGAAAGGTATTGTTTCCTGCTAGAAAATGGAGCAACAGATTAATTTTCTGAATAAAATAGTCTTGATTAATCACAAATACATACAAGGGCCTCACTGACAAAAAGAAAGCTCACTTCTGCCACATTGTGACCCCGAGAGAACTGTCAAGTTAAGTGTGGAGTTCCGTGATTGGATTTCAAGAGCGGTTTTAGAGCATGGCGTCGCAATGTTTGAGATTGCGAAAGATAATATAAAAATGCACACAATTGATGTATGGAGTGACCGGTTCAAGTCAGTCTATATGAAGAATATACACTCATTTTGGCAATCTGTTTCTTTCTTGACAGTCACATAAAAAATTAGTTTTGGCAAGTAAATGGAATCTAAAAAGAACTCAAAAAAATCCCATTATATTGTTCAATTAAACAATAATGATATTGTGATCACAAAATAAATAAATTGAGTTAGCATTTTTAAACCTCTCCTGTTAACTGCTTAGTCTGCATTTTACTTTTACTTAAGAGTAAGAATATAAATTTCTTCTGGGATGAATGGTAATTAACATGGATTCCCCCAAAGGCATTGGCGATCTGGTGATTAGGATCATTGAAACCACCATACATTAAATTAGCACAGCAGTATTTTGGTCCGGAGGGAAATTTTGTCAATGACTTGTCCAAATGGTGCTTTATTCCTAATATTACAAAGTCAGTATACTTTGTTTCTTCCTAAATAAGTTTGCCAGGTTATACGCCCTTGTAGAATGACAGTTGATGACGCAGCAGGAGGGAAAAGGCAAATTAGCGTTGAAGTAATAAAGGTGACAAGCAGGAGCGTCAAAGGAGGCTTTTGAATATTTTTTTGAAAGGCAACAGTGTCCAAGCACGCTTTATCCGTGTGTTCCCTTTAAAGCACATCTGACTTCCGTTGAAGCCCTCCTGCCGGCACAGAAGACATTCCTGACAAACAGAGCGAGAGGGGGGAGGCTTTGAATGGCGGTCTTGTTCCGGGTCAGCCTCGTCGGCAGCGACGGGTAATTCGGAGGGCGGGTGTGGTGGCGCCCCGCTGTGTCGGCCCGTGACCCGGCCTCGGAGCAGCGCTCCCAAGTGACAAATAAAAAAAACAGCGGGGGGAGTCACCTCGGGCTCCAAAACACTAATTTCAAACACCATGTCCAATCGTGACGCCTCTGTCACCCATTCATAGATATAAAGTCAGCTAATTGGGAAATAAATATCAACAAAGGGCTCCTTGAGTCCACTTTTTTTCTTTTGTTGGCGCCACGGAACATCAGCTCCATCATACCACATGGTAATCCATTATAACTCATCCTAAAGCGTTTTCCACTAATGGTCAGCGGCGCTTAGCAAGATGGAAATTCCAGACGGTCGCCATACTTATCTGCGATGGCTGAAGCCAGATATTAAAACTGTGCATAAATCCTAACAAAGCCTGACTGGTATTTGCAAAACGGCATGTTGACGACCCTACAAAGCTTCTGGGGAAAATATACTACGTCGTTTCAATGTTCAATGTATGGTTTAAAACCAAAATGATTACATTATCTTTCCTGTAAGACACAGTGGAGGCTCTGCTATTTTCTCTGGACACTTTACATATTTAGCAAAAATGTCGTCAGACTCTTGAATTATCTGGACTATCAAGTTATTTGAGCGAGAGATTCTGCCCACCATTGATCACAGACACATAATAATAAAACAATGGCCCAAAACCACACATTAAAAGCACACAAGAACCTACCAGAGCAAAATATTGGACTAGCAAACTCACGTCTCAACTGACCTACAAGGATGGATCTTCTAAGTCCTATTAAACATGTGTAGAAGGTTCTGAAACATGCTGTTAATCAACATTTTTCTAACAGAAGAAGTAGCTTGTTGCCACAAGCCTGCAGCTTTAAAAGACATTTTTTTTAAGGAGAGCTGTGATGCTATGGAGCCTTGCTGTAATCTTCTGCTGGTAATTAACAATGAATGGCCCTGTCAGCCACAAATGCTGTATAAATAATTTCATCCTTTTTAAAAACCCTGCTTAGTTCTTACAAGGAAAAAAAAACATACTGAAAGGATGCTGTCAGTCAGCTCGCTTGTATTTGCATGATCTTACAAAAAAGTGGGTTAGTGTAGTCAAAGTGAAATGATGTCAGACCAAAATTGAAGCATGATGCTAAGATGAGAGGTCATAAATGACAATGATGGACGCTCAATCTTTAATTGGGAGGGCTAGCAACATGTATATGAGGTGTCGGGAACGTCTGGCTGATTTTTTTAGCACAACAGGCTGTCTGCCGAATGATAGTTTAAGTGTGGAACTGTCCGGCTCATTTATTGACACATCGATCTTGGACACTTGAAATGTGCATCATCACAATAAGAATCATTTTGGTGCCTAAAAAACATCCCCAACCTCTGCAGCATGATTACAGTAATATAGCCCTCCCATTTAAAATGGATGAGACGTGCTAGTCAATGTTAGAAAAATAGAATCAATTATTTTAACAAATCCTTTTCAACCAGTTCAATGAAACATACTCAGAGAAGATTTTTAAAGTTCAAACGCTTTAAGTTTTTTTTCTCCCATTTGCCAATATTCTTGCATTTTGAATCAGATACCTGCTCTAAATAAGCTGAGGCAAGAACATTCCAAATCCACGCAGGAAGGCCAGAACCCACCAGGGATTGAACCCCCGATCTCTGAATTTTGAGGCAGACATGTCCACTGCATACCAACAACAACCAAAGAATTCCACCAATAAAGCTTTACGCATCATTTCTCAAATGCTTATCAAGTGTTGCTAAAGAGAGGTGATCTACAAAAGCTAACAGCTGTGAAGCCCAGCTGACTGTAACTGCTGTGATCTAATTGTCGCTAAACAACACAAACTTTTGGAGTGTCAGTGGCAGGACGTAATAAATGGCTGCAGGTCGCCGGTTTAAAGGTTGGGTGCGTCTTGTTGAGAGTGCTAACATAAAGCACATGTTCAAGTGCTGTCCTCGAAATGAATGAGTCTTTTGGGAGGGCAAAGACCGTCTCTGGGGACATCCCGCCGCCGGCCGCGATTGAAACAACATGGCCAAGATAAAGCGTTAGGATCTTGGTGGAATAAAGGCTCAGCGCCAGAGGAGGACTCTGGCGCTGAGCTCATCCTGCAAAGGAAAACAGCAAGCTTTGCAAGTGATGGACGTGCGTGATGACTGTGGCGCCAGGCAACCTCGCTCTGCTTGCGGGCTGCATGGGAAATGGAGAGCATTAAACGGCCGGCGTACTTGCGTTTGTGCTGATGTCACCAAAGTACTGGCGAGCACCTTTTTTTTTTCTTTCCAAATTGTTCTATTTATTTTCCTCTACTGAGAGCGGCGGGAGGAGGAGAGAAAAAAAATGAATATACAAGACACTGTGAGGGTTCTGTTCCTTTTAACAGACATGATATCTAAGCAACATGTTGAGTCCGATTAAAAAAAATGAAATAGCTATTTCCCACCTTTGAACAAAGTATCTTCTGTATTAATGTGGGGGTTATTTTTCTGTATACATCTACCTTTAGATGTACAGTGGTACCTCGATCTACGATCAGCTCGTGGTACGACGAAAATTTCGATCGAATAATTCGCCCGCGATACGATCAAAATTTCGAGATGCGACCAACCCAGGTGGCCATGACATGAGAGGCTGTTTATCAGTAGCGCACTGTGTTTTTTGCCGCATCTCTTTCGTGTATAACAGATATCTACGAGCACTGAATGGTTTCTTTTGCCTACACATGGACCAGGAAACGCACAACGCGCATGCGCAGGCAAAAATAGGGCTTTCTGGGTAATTAAGTATACTCGTGTACACAACCTCGATTGCCAATGGCACCCTTTCTCAGAATAAAACTTCATTACCCACAATCAATACGTGGGTAGGAGGTTGCATTTCCTGTTTCCCCCCCTTAGCATGTTAGCTCCCGTTGGCGGAGCAATCGCTAATTCAAGACTACTTCTCGTTGGCAAGTGGTCGTGTGTTATCCTATTGTGAGGACATCTGTGTGCATCATTTTCGGAATATTTTGAAGGGAATACAACAGCAAACAGCCCATCAATAGCGAACGTGAGGGTGGAGGCGTAGCAAACAACTAACCCGGCCAGAACGAAGGTAAAAAAGAGATTAAAACAAAATTAGAATTCAGTTTTGTGTAAAGTTACATTAAACGTATGTTTGAGTGTCTGTATATATTAATCCAAGTTAATTTAAATTTGTTTGTTCGTTTAGGAGTGCGTTGTTGCCATGGATAAAGTCCCCCCGAACACCCACTGCCTCCGTGTATGTCGCTGTCTCTACCCTCCGCGAAATGTGTCTAATTTTACTTCTATTAAACACATTTTATTACTATTAAACCACTAGTTATGTGTTACTTTGTTAATAGATGGCGAATTAGAAGAAATAAAACATTTTTTTCAATCCAATATCCTGTTTTTGGTGTTTTTTCAGAGGGTTGGAACAAATTAATTTGTTTTTAATTCATTTCAATGGGAAACGTTCGCTCGGGCTACGAAAAGCTCGACATACGATCTCAGTCCCGGAACGGATTAAGATCGTATGTTGAGGTACCACTATACTCGAAAATTTTGCAGTGCATTGTCAATAGGTCTCAATTATTATCAAAATTGTTTCTATTATAAATTGGGCTTAGCTGTGGTTCAACTGCACTATTTCTTCACTCACAAAAAGCTTTTGCATTCCTATCTTGATGGTTGCAAAAATAAGTTTGAACTACAACACCGAAGACTACTTTTATTTTCCTACAATTTATGATTTACTTTGACTTGGAATTGATTGGAGCAAATATCAGAGATTGTGCAGCTCGCATCTCGGCATGCACGCGAAGCGGTCAAAGTGACACAGAACAGTACTTGTTGCAAAAACGCTGCATTCTAGCCAAAATCGTCTGTGTACTTGCAACGTTCCTGGCTATTTATATAGAAATGAGAGGAAAGGAAAGAGTGGAAGGTGGTAGTAAGAGTGTAGACTTCATGTCTCTGCTCGGTGAGAACTATTAAATTACTGGTGGATGTTTTTAATTACTTCTCATAAATGTTGCAACACTAAACTGAAGCCTGTGTGTGTGCGTGAGGTAGAAAAGTGAGCATTCCTCTTGTTGGCGCAAGGCAGAGGAAATGGCTAATAAAAAAAAATAAAAAAAATAAAATCTATCAATGCGTCTTGGTGGAGCCTCTCATTCTGGAATACACTTTGTACTTGCCATTTATTTTTTAATATGGCACGAAACAGCCACCGAGTGTTACTTTAAGTATTTCATCATTAATAATAAATATAATTGTGTTATATATTAAATATGATGACAAATGACTAACCCCAGATTACAATAATGTAGTTAAATACACATACATGGGTATATATATCTACCTCTCTCTCTCTACCTCTCTCTCTCTACCTCTCTCTCTCTACCTCTCTCTCTCTACCTCTCTCTCTCTACCTCTCTCTCTCTACCTCTCTCTCTCTACCTCTCTCTCTCTACCTCTCTCTCTCTACCTCTCTCTCTCTACCTCTCTCTCTCTACCTCTCTCTCTCTCTACCTCTCTCTCTCTACCTCTCTCTCTCTACCTCTCTCTCTCTACCTCTCTCTCTCTACCTCTCTCTCTCTACCTCTCTCTCTCTACCTCTCTCTCTCTCTACCTCTCTCTCTCTCTCTACCTCTCTCTCTCTACCTCTCTCTCTACCTCTCTCTCTCTCTACCTCTCTCTCTACCTCTCTCTCTCTCTACCTCTCTTTCTACCTCTGTCTCTACCTCGCTCTCTCTCTCTACCTCTCTCTCTCTCTACCTCTCTCTCTCTCTCTACCTCTCTCTCTCTCTACCTCTCTCTATCTCTCTCTATCTCTCTCTATCTCTCTCTATCTCTCTCTACCTCTCTCTCTACCTCTCTCTCTCTCTCTCTCTACCTCTCTCTCTCTCTCTCTCTCTCTATCTCTCTCTCTATCTCTCTCTCTCTCTCTCTATCTCTCTCTCTATCTCTCTCTCTATCTCTCTCTCTATCTCTCTCTCTATCTCTCTCTCTATCTCTCTCTCTATCTCTCTCTCTATCTCTCTCTCTATCTCTCTCTACCTCTCTCTCTACCTCTCTCTCTACCTCTCTCTCTACCTCTCTCTCTACCTCTCTCTCTACCTCTCTCTCTCTACCTCTCTCTCTACCTCTCTCTATCTCTCTCTATCTCTCTCTACCTCTCTCTCTACCTCTCTCTACCTCTCTCTACCTCTCTCTACCTCTCTCTCCCTCTCTCTCCCTCTCTCTCCCTCTCTCTCCCTCTCTCTCCCTCTCTCTCCCTCTCTCTCCCTCTCTCTCCCTCTCTCTCCCTCTCTCTCCCTCTCTACCTATCAAAACATTTTTATACAGAAACATTTAAGCGTGTTACTAAAAATAATCAGATAGGCTTGTGTATCACACCAAGCTATTGCGCTGAGTCGTCTTCTTACTTTTGTTCTTCTTAATTGCATTAAGCTTCCTGTCAGGACATGTATCCCCCCTTTCCCTCGGCTGCCCTGTCGGTACCCGACGCCACCATCGCTGCCCAATAATGTGGCAGCTGAGGAGGGGGAAAGGATGTGGGACAATGCAAGGAAGGAAGAGGAGGGAATCCACAAAGAAAAAGACAGTATTCCCCCTCGGGAGCCTTCTGTCATCCCTCCCTCTAGATCACTAAATTTGTCTTTCTTGCCATCTTGTTCACTTTTACACACCTTATCTCATTGGCTGCCGTTGTTGGCAAGGGACGTCCAATCAATTTGGAAACGGTAAACCTGGAAGTAAATGGTGGCTACCCCAGGCATTTCAAGACTTAGACATCTGTCGCCACCAATAGCAGCCAATTAGTTGAGAAAGAGAGTTGATTTATCCAAACAGTCATACTATAAAGGGCGGCCCGGCGGCTAAGTGGTTAGTGTGTTGGCCTCACAGTGGGGGACGTGGGTTCCCAATCCAAGTCTGTCCACCTGTGTGGAGTTTGCATGTTCTCCCCGGGCCTGTGTGGGTTTTCTCCAGGTACTCTGGTTTCCTCGCACATTCCAAAGACATGCATGGTAGGCTGATTGGACACTCTAAATTGCCCCAAGATATGAGTGTGAGCGTGAATGGTTGTTTGTCTCCTTGTGCCCTACGATTGGCTGGCCACCAATTCAGTGTGTCCCCCGCCGATTAGATGAAATCTCTCGGAGTGTGAATCATGGGCAAGGGAAGAATGAGTTTTTATTTTTGAAGCATTTGATCAAGAAATAGCCTCACCATTGTAATAGGAACAGCACAGAAAGTTCAGAAAGAAATGGCCTCCAATTCATCAAAATAGGTACAAATCTGATGGATTGTCAAGGAAGATCAAGACATTAACAATGCTGCAAGCATTTTGCAGGGGATAAACCACACCTCTCACCGCAAATTGTGTCCGTACGCCTGTATCAGTCATCTTATCTAATTTACAGGAGTCTGGGCTCTGAACATTATTTACATGTGGCCATATAACTGCGGTCGAGGGGGTGGGACTGAGCACACAGCCGGATGTAGCTGGTGTACCTAATAAGCCAAATGGATCGGTATTATTCTAAATAGCACTGTGGCAAACCCATGGGAGAATGGAAAAAAAGATATCTTGTTTACGACATAGGATGACTTTTTCCATTAGTGTCCCGCACACTTAGACTTCTTCTAAGAGGACACATTTCTAAACTGATGGATGGCACTATCGTCAAGCCGTCTGGCCAAGAAGGAGATTTAAACACTCCGGATATGAAGTCAAACTGCAGAATGTGACCTGCCTTTTTTCACCACTTGGCCATGCTGACACATAATGGCCCTTTATTAAAAACCTCAAACCACAAAAGGAGGACTGCGACACTGATCGTTGGCAGCGGTGGTGAGCGGAGAGACGAGAAAGTGCTGATCCATCACAAAATACAACAGCGGCGGCGGCGGCGCTTGAATGAGCTCACCAGGCCGCCATGCCAGCGCGAGGCCGCAGGAGCCGTGGAAATATTTGGATGAGGCTACTCGCTTGTCTGCAGAACAAACCGGCGCGTCGTCTCCCGCGCTCGCCAAGACACATTTTCAAGTGGCCACGTGAAAAAAAAAAACGGAAAAAAACTGGCCGCTCAGCAGGAGGAAGCCACAACCGCAGCCCAACGCCACACACTCATTTTCATTGGCCCCAGTTTGGCTTCTCTTTTGGTTCAAATTGAATGTTCTACTCAACAATAACAATGTTCCGATAACTGTTATTGATTTTGACACCTTGCGTCAGCTGTAAAATGAGTCTATCAGATCCTTCGCAAAGATTAGTTAGCTTTTGTTACTTAACATTGGCCAACATTCACTTTCAAGGCCAACTATGAGTAAGGGAAAAGTAAGCCATGAAAAACTGCATTAGATGATGTACCATAAGATTTATAGCTGCATTAATATTGTGCTTTGTGGAAACACGGGCAGTGCGCATTTACATTCTTGCGTGTAGCGGTGGCGCCCATTTTGCGGTCTTTAAATTTGTCATGAAATGTATCCTCATAACACAAACAGGACTGAGTGGGCCACAAATAACTCTTGCAGGCAAGATGTGGAAGAGATTACAGCAAGAAATCAGCAAGTGGAGGCTGCAAAAAAATGTGTGCAAGGGAAGACTTTTGGGGTCCACAATCATATCAGAAGCCACAGTAGTCCAAAGTACAATAGTAGAGTATTAGTGGGAATGTGGGAGGTAGGGAAAGGGTCCCTGTGAAAAGGAACTCATAAAAGTCCCATTTGTCGGTGAAGCACGAGCAAGTGAAGGCAGATTTGGCGCACGTGTTGGCGGCGGCGCTAAATGAACTGTTAAGACAAATAATCAAGGACGGCACTGGCGCCAGTCGAACGAGGGAAGGGGCTCGGGGGGTTTACTGGCTCGCCTTAGCCGCAGATTCTACACGCTGGCAAGCAGGTGGAAAATCCGCCGACCGGCCATCGGGGGCTTTCACAGGACGGAAGTCCTTTCACAAAAGAAGCCGGGTGCCTGACAAAAGGAAAGCGCCAACGCACTCCTCTGCTTTCCAGCTATTGTGCTATGGTGCACTTCTCTTTTTAGATGTTTGGAAACTGTCTGACACCTCTTATGGCCGAAGGACGTCATTTCTATTGGCCGCCTGTTGTTGACTGACAAAACGACTGCTTAGTGGCCTGGTGGTGATCAAAAAACTAGCAAAAACTACTTCTGGCATCACACATTAAACATGACTTGTCATCAAAAAGCCTATTCTTGGGTGAAGACATGACGGCTATGGCAGTTAATCATTCTAACCAGTCTTGTGCGTCATGAACAACAACGTATGTTTATATACCTTATTTCTTGGTTGCAATAGCAAGACAGACACAAGACACACAAGACATTGTAGACCTAGGTAAGAAACTGGAGCCGCACACAGGAAGTGGTGGTGATGTTAGAGTTAGAGTTAATGACTTGGATCAGCCAATGTCTATTATTGATTTTTATTTCTGTTATTTACCTTCAATTATTCATTCATTCATTTTTTGAACCACTTCATCCTCACAAGGGTCATGGGGGGTGCTGGAGCCCATCCTAGCTGACTTTGGGTCAGAGGCGGGGGACACCCTGAATCGGTGGCCAGCCAATTGCAGGGCACAAGGAGAATGACAAGCATTCACACTCATACTCATACGTAGGGGCAATTTAGAGTGTCCAATTAGCCTACCATGCATGTTTTTGGAATGTGGGAGGAAAGCGTAGTACCTAGAGAATACCCACGCAGGACCAGGGAAGACATGCAAACTCCACATAGGTGGACCAACCTGGATTCGAACCCAGGAATCACCGACAATTGTAAAATTGTTATTATAACAATTGTTGTTATAACTCACTTACTCTTTAATGTTTTATTTAGTTAATGTTTTAATGTCAACTGACTCATATTCTCTCTCGTGGACAATTTCAAGTTTTCGATGAGCCTGACAACCAAGTAACATGTTACCACTGAAATTACAACTCTCCTGGACACATGCTTCCAATCTGGGTTATTTTGCCTAATCATAAAAAGTGTTCATTGATCTAACTGTAAACACAGCACTTCAACACTCACCAGGCACACTGTTTGCCAACATTACGCCATCCGCTTAGATAATTACTTTCAGTAAACACCGCTAAAAGCGCATGTGCCACTATCACTCTTAATAATTCATGAGTATCTCACTTTGGTCTATCGAGTTATATACTCTGTTTTATTGGGTGCACGTTCTATTTAAACACATAGCTAAAGATGACTGCAAAGTAGCAGATAATTGCTTATAAAATGCAATATTTAAGAGTAAAATAAAAGTTCATCCGACTTTACTTTGACCATCAGCTTAGATAAATATTATTGAAATTGACTTCACAAGGCCAAAACGTTTCATCAAATCTCCTGTTACTAATATTTTTTTAAATTGAAAACGCCATAGTTCAGTTAGTGTTGTTGATGTTTTGACAACTTAGGAGATGAATTTATAATTTAAAAAAAAAGGTCTTGCTGACAATACATTGATAGTCTTGGTTAGAAGTTGTCATAGTTTTTTTTTTAATTTCCGTAGAGCTCAAACTAAACTTGAAACATTCTTTTGAAAGGCAGTTTTGGTCTGGTTGCTAGGTAACAGCGTTATTTTCATGAATGTTATTTATCTTTATCCTTGATATGCGAGTTAGTGGTTTTGCCTGAGATAAAGACGAGCGTCAACGCAGCACGCAATCATCGATATCGTCATGCCATGCGTTCATGGGGAAAATAAATAAAAATTGTCACACTAAAGCCCCAAATTTTCCAATTTACCTTTGCCCAGTGCCCACCCAAAGGTATCTTCCTTCCAATCGGGGCCAATTGGCACAAATTCCATAATAAAATAGCGTCTTGACATTCTGACATTCTAGCGGGAGCTACTTTGCACTGTCTGGCACTCAAACCCAACCAAGTTGAATAGGGCACATTCTTCAGTATGTAAACAGAAAGGCAAGAAAGAAAAGAAAGGCTTTTTACAGTATCAACACAAACAAGGAGGACGACCTTTTGGCCCCAAAGGGCGAAAGGTTAGCACTCCGACAGTCTGCAGACGAGATGCATGACTCTTTCTACCACTGCTGGCATGCCCTCCCATCTTACAGCACTAAACAAATCCCCTTCGAAATGCCCCCTCTTACAGACGTTGATTTTTTTTTTCTACTCATAAACCAAGACAAAACATTGATCTTGGATTTCCAAGCTAAATAAAAACTGTTACGAAAATACTAGGAAAGGAAGGGAGACAGTAATGCTGCCACAAACAATTAGAGCTTCACATTTTTGCCGAAAATGTGCTTTGGGACAAAAGTCTGAGTTATTGATTGACGTTGTTGGAATTTTTTTCAGAACACTTTTGCATACCTGTCAACCTCTGCCGATAACTGCCCTTATAAATGATTATGATTCCCCTTACAAACCCCCAAAAAACCTTACAAACACCGTACGAGTCGTACGGTGTTTGTAAGGTTTTTTGGGGGTTTGTAAGGGGAATCATAATCATTTATAAGGGCAGTTATCGGCAGAGGTTGACAGGTATGCTTTTGTGTCAGTCATATTCTTGGATTACAAGTATGAAGACTGTTTCTTTGTTGGCTTGACATGCAAGTATTTTTTTCCTCCTACAGGTGTCGAAGGTGTGGACTCTGCAATTAATTGGGGGCACATCATCTATTGATGCAGAGGCTGATATAGATTGTTGCCTTTGTGCGGGTGTGAAAGTTTGAAGCAAAGAAGCGAATGTTGGGCCTCGAGGAAATATTCGCTGCTTTCGTTAAAAAGGGCTGCTGCAAAACATGAAGGCATGAATCAAAGTGATGGATTTGTGCTACCCAGGAGGCTCTCTTTTATATATTATCTGAGGGTGTGGGGTGACTAAGCTGGGTGAACAGACAACTTGTGATTTCATATTCATGACTTTCTCAAACAGTGTGGCAAAAGGAAATATAAACAAATCAAGCGAAAAGGATAAAGAGTCATCGTCCAGAATCTCGATGCGGGCTCGCTAAGTCAAAGCCTTGCCTTTGCAAGGACCATGAGGGGGAGCGAGGTCACCCTCTACATCAAAACAATGACTCACTTGGCACCCACACACTCACGCACAGCAAAAGAAAGGAAGTACGCACAAGATACAACAACTTATACAACGTAGCATCCTCCTGCAGCATAATTCTTAAACATGTCACTATACTTCAACATGACAATGTGCAATGGAGCAACTTGTGGGCAGCACGCAAGCACCACTTCACTGCATTGCTGAAGGCAGAGCACAATCTAGAGTTATGCAGTTGAAATTACAGGTTAAGAGGGCAGGGGTCTAGGCAAAAAGACTCGTTTGACGGAATCGTCATCACAGCCCAAGGACAAAAGTCTAGTCAGAAAGTCATTTTACATTTGAATTCACCATAACAGGTTTGCTGATGTTTTGACTTTAAAACAGTTTCATCTTAAAGGGCCGTAGAGCATTCCTACCCTCGACAGGGGCAACTTATGCAATTAATATGGAAGATGTACAACAAAAATGAGTGGAGATATGTCGCCAAAAGCCAATGAAATATACACAAATAGGTGATTTGTGAATGGTAAACAATACAGTACATAAAATGTATAGCAGTCAATAAGGGTGAATGCCTTCAAACCTTTCCCCCCAATATTTACTTTATGAAAAAAAAAAAGATAGACTTACTTCTTGGTGTACTGTCGAAAGCAAAGGTGGGCAAATTATTCCAGAAAGTTCCACAGTGGATGTGATTTTCATTCCAACCCATAGAGAGGACACTTTTTCACCAATATGGTGTCCTACAAGTGCAATCAGTAGATTGGAGACAGGTGCTTCCTATTTTCTGCAGAAATCTCATTGGTCAAAGTGTCTGTGCAGGAACGGTTGGAACAAAAACCTGGACCCACAGCAGCCCTCGAGGACCGGTTTTCCCAGGCCTGATCTAAAGGTTGAAACTACTGTTATGACTGCAAAATGCACCTAGAGAGAGATCTGTCTGGAAAAAAAGATTTGGCGGTATTGCTTACAAGGACGCGTTAAGTCAGTTTTTATTGTTTTTGGGGTAAAGTGAGGTAAAGTGACATTTTAAAAAGACCAAACTGACTGCACTGTGAATGTCCACAATAAAGTCAGTGAACTGTGCTTTTAGAATCATTGGAAGAAAAACTTAGAATTCCTGGGAAAATGCTTGCAAAAGACTCATTAAATAATTAATGCAGACTTGTACAGGGTTAGGTGAACAACACGTAATTTAATAAAAGAGAATGTGTGTAATATATAGTTCTGATTAATTATTTCAATGAAAAATGCTTAGTACTGATTGATTTACTTACAGATGTCAGCAGTCAGCTTTCGCCATCTTGTGGCCAAAACTGTAAGGACAAGACATTCTACATATTAGGGTTGAGAGAATTGAGATCACTTGACAAAACATTTTACAGCTACGAATATTTTATATTTAGAGCTATTCGTGTTTAGGGAAAAAGTGTTAGAACACCAACCAATTCTCATAGGACGGCCAGGGCTAAGGTTTCAATTCCAGAACCTCTTACTGCGATGCAGACGCGCCAACCGTTATCTTCCGAACGTTCAACCCAAAAAATGAAAGCAAATGAGTAAAAAAAAAGCATTTGGGACAGTGTTGGGTTTTCGCAGTGATTTTTTAATTGGAGTAAAATCACAAGTTTATACACCTGCCATTTTCACTAGAAGTCAAATGCACGTTTGCTTAATTCCGGAACAGAACGGGCTTCAACGTCTGTCTGTTACATGTCAGAGAGAAAGAAAGAGCCCGAGAACAGAAACATTGGTATTGTGTCAAATACATAATATATATTTATATATTCATTAAAGAAAAGAAAAACAAAAACCTTCGCCTCGTGGCACTACTTGGAGACTACAGTCACAGTTGTTTGGAGCCATCGGCATGTTGAATGTGGAAAAACGGGAGGGGAAGAAGTGTCTTCACCAGGCCCTGGTGTACATACAATACCATCAGTTTTCTGTCACTGAGAGCACAGAAAGCAGGAGGCTTGCTGGTACATCTTTAACAAAATATTAGACACTTCATTAACTGCTCTTGTTGGGATCTCTTATGCTGAGGTGTAGGGGCATTTTTTTCTTGTTGTTGTTGTCGTTGTAGATTTGTTGTTGCATTTAGCCATAATACGAGTGTCCAATCCTGCTCTTGCATGGACGATACTGTTGATGTGCAATATTTTCTTTTGTTTCCTTGTTGTTTCTTTTTTGTTGGCATGATATTTCTACATAGGCTTTTTAAGACAGAGGGTCAAAAAAAACAATCCATGGTGATTAGCTGTAGGTTTGTCCTTCTGGTGGCTGTGGAAGCTTCATATTTTCTTTGGACACCATTAGACGCCTTAACTCTTGAAGGACAATTTTAATGCTATAAGAATTCTGCCATTTTGATAATATCGGTATGCTCCGCGAGTCCACCTGCGTGACAAACACAAACCGTTGACAGCTCACGTCGGTGAAGAAAGTCAGCACAGGAAAACGGGAGAAGAGTGCACTTACCGTTCCGTTGGAATTATTTATCCCATTCATGGTGATTTTTGTTACAAATCGAACAGTCGGGGCCGTTTCTGGGTACCTGGGTCCGCATTCCACTTTCAGGCTATATATTCTGTTCTCGTAATTGGTCTGAAAAAACGGCAGAGTAAAAATGACTTTAAAATTTTATCGAAAATGACCCGAATGTGAACATCTGCGATTAGAGTGTGTCAAATCTTTGCACATCTCGCAATTAAAGTTAAACTTCTTACTCTGGCTGGACCGATGATCATGCCGGTCCACTGTGTGAGAGTCATGTCCTCGTCGTCCTCCAAGCCCCAGCTCACCGTGCCATCGCCTTCGCCTTTTTGCCCCTCCTCCAACTCTTCCAACAAGCGGAAATTGCGTGGGACTTTAACTCCTGCAACGACACGTTATTGGAAAATATGCGTCATTCAAAAGCAGCTGTCAACAGGAGACACAAACAAGGCTGTTTTTTCCCCCTTACATTTTCCAGTTCAGACACGCTATGGTCCAAACCATTAATAGATTTGTAATCACTTGGGGATAAAAAAAAACATCAATTTAATCTATTGTGAAAAATAATCATTTGCAGCACAGTGTGACTAATCTGTCAATTTCAAGAAGTGATGGAGTGAGTGCACCATTCCTTCTAATGTGATATTGCTTTATTGTTGTTTACATTTAATCATTGAATAATAAACAAAAGCTCAATAGTTGGTGGATAATGGAATAAATTTAGAAATGAATTATAAACCAAATATCTGATTATTCCATCACCTGAGACAATAATGATTAAAAAAAAATATTCAATAGGGACAGTCCTACATGCCTGTATTTGCTCCTCTATTCATAAATATTTTTTATTTGAAGATGTATACTTTTATGTCAATTTTTAGGTGACTGATCAGGAAGCATTGTGTGGCATCATTAAAATGGTGATTTTTAGGTATTACGCTAAACCAAGTTTTTTGTGTGTATGTTTGAATTTTTACAGTAAAATTCAACTAGAGCGTCAATGCAAAGTCCAATGAAAAGAAGTTGAAATCTTTAGGAACCGCAGGTGCACAGTGACATGGTGCTATGCACCTATCCGATTATTTGCTCAGGCCTACAGTATTTTCACGACTATAAGGCGCACTAAAAAGTCTTAAATTTTCTCCAAAATAGACAGGGCGCCTTATAATGCGGAGCGCCGTGTGTACGCTCTAAAGCCTGACTGAGATACTTTTTGCCGACACACTTCTTATATAGAGAGAAGGCGGCTGTGGATGGGGTCAGACGCTAAAGGCACGCAGCAAATACAGAAATAGTACTCGTTACTGACACTGCGCCTTTAAATGTGGTGTGCCATATAGCCGTGAAAATACAGTAAGCTAAATTGAGGACTAGAAAGCAGAACATTCATGAAATAGGCAATTTATCCATATTCTAGTTGAGGCAGGTTACTTCATAAACTGATTGCCTGCTGTTTCAAACAAATTAAAAGCCTGGTTAAATCTAGTATTGGGACGGTGTACTTCAGAAGATGGCAAACCCAAGGCTGTTTGTCTGTCAACATTCTTTAAATTCCAATGGGACAAAATGAAGTCCATACTGATACTTTTTTTAAATTATTAAAAGTATAAACATGCTACATGATTGATGACTTGGTCGAGCGACTCAAAAATGACACACAACATGACATTCAATGTTGTTACCTTTAAGAAGACCTTTGCCTCCTTTAACCAGCCCTTCGACAGCGAGGTGAAGCCAGAAAACTAGTTAGGCTGGATTGACAACAATTACCCGTCAAAATTCAGTTGTTATGGGGAGGTCAAATTGGTGCAAGATTTTGGATTGAAGATGCCACTGATACTTAATGTGGGATTTCCAAATAAATATAAATATATAAATATTCTGATTTCCAGCTGATAGTAAAACCTATTTATATTTGGATTCTTGGAGTTACAAAATATGTACAGAATAAAAAAACGGGTGAGAAAAAAACTTCTTAAAGGACAAGACATTAATTTCTTACCGTACTTTATATTTATGGCCTACAAGTATTTCTTCGAGAAGATTTAATGTACTTATGACTTTACTGCATCCTTGGTGTTGTTAAGTGATGGACGGTACACGGCAAAAATTTGAGTCAGCGTCAATAGTAAAAACAGGGACATTTTGCCATATAGGATTGATTCATTGCTTATAAATGATTGTCATGCGGTAAGTAGGATAGATCGCTCCTGTTTACGACTCAATTTTGCCTCAACAGGTTCACGTCAAAATTAATTGACAATCAATCGATGAACTAGTTTGCACGGCATCTTAAGCCATATAGATAACAATGCTTTATCGTGGACATGCTCGGTAATCAGCCATCTGCTGAGAGTTACGCCACAGGACTCACCGTGACTGCCGATTTTCTTCTACTATGATTAAAAGTAACAGCCTTTCTGTTTCTGGCTGATGTGATAACAGCAGCCCAGTTAATAACAGCACTGCAACGGCAGTGAATCCAAGTGTCACTGGAAGACGTGTTCAGTACATCCTTAAGAAACTTGCGCAAAAAAACGGCAGCCTGACATACCCTCACCCTATTATACATGATGAAGACGTGAAAAGTAGCCAGCACTCAAATACAATCAATTCCTGATCATCATAGATGTCCGCCTTTACTATTTTACAGCAGAGAATGAAAAGAAATCACAAACACCGAGAAGACAAATGGACTCAAAAAGCGGATAACATGCAGAATCTAAAAGTTCATGTAAAACGCAACCATGTAATTCATTTCCTAACCCACGACTAGAGTAGAAGGACTTAGATTGTCATCCCATTCTGGACAGCATGCAATTACGGACGCCTTTGCAAAAATAATGTACCTAAATGCATGTTGTCCCAAAGGCAACAGAGCAAAATGGCACACTGACGTTGACGCCTGTTCACATTTTAAAGCATTTTATAGAGATTCTGCTTTAAGCCTCACGTGGTTAGGATATTCCAGTTCCTTGGTCAGAACTCTTAACATATGGACTTTTGCAGCGTCTAAAATTGTTCATAAGGGCAGACTGTTATTGTTGTTTTTGTTTCACATTTGATTCACAATGCCTGTTTTATTTAGTTTATGGAAAAATAAAATAATTGATATGCAGAGGTACACTAAAAGGATGCATTGTTAAACTTTAGCTTGCTTGAATGCTACGTTTTGTTAGTTTGAGAATTGATGTTACTTTTCGCCTTTTCCTTTCCGTGCGGGATTAATAGCTCTACACTTCAGCCAGAAATAATTGATGAATAATAATAATTTATGAATAATGTATTTATAGAGGAATCATTTTTCTTACAAGCCTTAAGCGTGTTTATTCACCAACAATGGTTTATCTATTTTATGTATGGTCTCCAATCGCAAGGCATATGATTCAGAATAAAAGATGAACTTCAGTTTTTATTCATGGCAAGACTCCCAAGCGTCTTGCATCTTTAAAATGTACTGGTCGCAAAACAAAATACCAGCTGAACGGTCAGCAGTGGAAAACAAAACTAATTGATAAACAAGTCTCCCACTCCAAAGTGGTTTGGATCCCCAAAAAGGGCTTAAAACAAATTCCTCAATTCCCCCATTAGTATTGTATTCAGCTTCAACACATCTCCAAGGTGCCAGAACATCATTCTTTGTTGATCACCAGATCTAAAACGGATACTTTTCCACAAAAATATACAAGCAAATTTCAAAATAACCCACCCTGATTATGTAACGTTACTCATTATATACTTGTATTGCACCTGCATAAAAGCAATGTGTGCGCACATATGTACACACAAATGCAACATGCCTCATCTAACAATGCCAACAATCTCAGACAGTTTGAGTTCGATCTGTCTCGAGGGCGTCAACGGTGACAGGAACGTTGCCGTTTCTTGTTCTTAGCACTTGCACTTAGAAATTATTGGCCAACCAGCTAGCTAGCTTCCAGTTCGTTGACAAGGGCGTGGTCACAAATAGGTTTGCTATAAGCTGCGTGGCAGGCGGGGGGGTAATAAAGTTAGGGTTATGAATAGGGTTAGTTATAGATCATGTGGCAGTGAAAAATTCCAGTAACCCTTTCAATAGTTTTCTTTGCAATCGAAGCATTGCACGCCAAATAATTGATTGGTCACCAGCGCTAGCTGGAGTTTAAGGGTTATATGCTTTAAACACTTTTTTTTCATTCATTTTCTGAAGTCCTTGTCTTTTTAAAATGTAAAACATCAGCAAAGAGGTGAATGGATTAATCAATGGAATGGCATCATAATACATCAGAGTTAGAATCGATTGAAAATTAGGAAATATAATGGGTGTCGGGGCAAAATAAATAAAATATATTATTGTAGAGACATAACGAAATGAGCTCAAACCTGCAGTATTTTAGAAATGAAAGCGTGGAGCCAATTTGAACTTTTACATCTTTTAACAATCTACGAGACATTTCAGATTGTCCCTAGTGTTGCCCCTCCAATAATTTGTCCTTGATAGAAAACAATATATTCAATTTAAATAAAAAATACACATACTACACGAGAGTTAAAATTCATGTGGGTGCCAATCAAATATTTCCTGTAATTACTTGACTACCCATTAGTATGGGATAGACCAGGGGTGGGAAAAACAATTCCACAAAGGGTCGTAGTGGGTGCAGGTTTTCGCTCCAACTCATAAGAGGAAACCTTTCCACCAATCTGGTATAAGCAGTGGATTGCAATCAGGTACTTCTTGTTTCAGCAGAGATATAATTGGTTAAACTGTGTGTGCTGGGTCCTTTGGAACAAAAACCTGCAACCAGAGCGACCCTCGAGGACCGGATTGCCCACCCCTAGTATAGACAAACTACAACACGTCACAGCCCTGTTATATTTTGGGCGTACCCCGTTGCTATTTTCAACCTAGGTTCTTGAATGTAAGAGAAATACAACACCTGGTGATGCTAAATATGAACCCGTGTTCCGAAAACTATTTAAATATGCTGGCTTTTCATCCAAAAGGCAAAATTATCGTTTTGTAAATGACGTTATTCTTTCAGGATGAGCAACTCTTGGGACATCCTCGGTGAAAGGACTGCGAATAAACTACAATTAGCTAAAATACAGCACGGCAAAACGATGACGATGCTTATTTTAAATACATTTGAACTAAACGACTACAGAGGCGAAGGCAGTATTTTGACTACGATTTTTTTTGGTAGGAATGAAATGCCACAAAATTGCTATCGCGAGTTTTGTCGTTCACGTCACTTGACAATGTTAAAATCCAGACGACATAAAATGGTGATCTAACAGGCTAACCATTAAACACGATGAATATAATCTGCACATTGTTCCAAATAATGAAAAACCACGCTCGCTTTATTAATGCGGCCAGGCTAGTCTGAGGTAGCAGTAAATGGAGTGATAACCACTCGGCCAGAATACTAACTTCACTCATTTAATGTTGGGAAATCATTGGTTAGCTCTTACGTCGTTTCTTTTACGAATAAATGACAACTTTAAAACAAGTCACAGTCGGTGTAGCTATAAGCGAGTTGCATTCACGAGCTTTTCCGTCTTGCCCCAACGCCTCGGCTTCTGTTAGCATCACACTAGCGCCGCACGCATTATATGGCGCTTCTCATCACTGCGGGTTTTTGATTTCTTTCTTTTCCTTTGAAACAAATTGCTCATAAGTGTCGCAGCCCAGTTACAGAAGGGTTATGGGCGAATCGTTCACGGTTTTTATATCTATAAGACCGCTAAATGCTAGTTTGTTTGGCACACAGACCTGAGGAGGCCGCCATCTTCTTCAGCAGAGTCCAGAAGCGCAGAGAAGTGTGACGTCACGTCACGGCGCGGTGGGGAAGCGAGCGACACCAGCGACACTCCCTCTTTCTTCTTTTCTCTCGTCCTCCTTGCTGAACAGGTTTTGCGTATTCTGCTCCAAACCACGTGACAGCAACTGCCGGCTTTTGTCACGACCATATATATCAGGTGTGACAAACCTAAGGATCGCAGGCCAAAAATTTGCCCTGCAGCAAGTGACAAAAATACCATTGAAAATGGCCACATACAAAAAGCTGGAGTTGAGTCTATATGCTATTGCAGTTCTCACTTTTAACACTAGATGGGGCTAGCCATTTAAACAGCTTTAGTTGAGAGGTCAAAATCTGACATGTAGTCAAGGTGGATTCGGTTTTCTATTCAGTTAAAAAATACATTGGTCAGTCTACATTTAGCTATCTTAGTTGTGTATTTCTTCACTTTTTGTTGTCACCGGTTTGTAGTTTGACTCAGTACACATGTAAATGAAAATGTACCAACATTTCATTTTATATAAATAAATATATATATTATATACACAGTCCGTACGATGTAATGATATACTATATATTGTTGTGTTTAACAAATTAAAGTTGAAGGATTTTTCCCACACAGAGAAAAGTTTGGACACCCTGGATCTAGTTTTCAAATTTTCAAAAAAATATGGGGTTTTATACTACAAATACAGCTAAACCAAACTATTTATTTTAGGAGTTAGAAAAACAAAATGTGCAACGTTCTTGTCATTCCCTCCGAAAACAAAATTAAAGACCACACTCTAGCAAGCAGCTTTTAATTTCTTATGTACAAAAAAATAGCATCATTAATAACTAAGTGGTGCAGTAAACAATTACATTGTTACATACTTAAGCTCAAATATTTACTTTCTTTTCCCTAAGAACTGAAACTCAAGTCACACCCACTCACAGGATGTTCCAATGATACATTTTTTGACAAGTGAACGAAAATACTTAGTTCAAGTCTAATTATACACAATATCACGTACATCTCAGACCAGGAGCCGCACCGTCTTTCCGGTGACCGTCAGGTAATCCTCGTCGGCGAGGGCTCGGAGTGCCTCGTCGAATAACTCCTTGGTGATGGCCTGAGGAATGAAACAAGAAGGCTTAATTCCTGGACAGACATCAGGAATAATAAACATTACCATTTCCGATTGCCCCCGCAGGTCCTCGAGCAGCTGGTGGTACTTCATTGCAGGCATCTTGCCTTTGGCCTGGATCAGCTTCTTGAGGGCTTGGGCCACCTCCTCTTTACGCTTACGGGCCGTAGCGCTCATGCCTGACATCAGAAAATGGATTCCCTCAACTTGTGCTTATTATAGGTGGATGATGGTTACAAAAGATTTAATGTGAAGTAAGCGTTTACCAGTGGTAAGGATGGAGATGTCCACGAATCCCGTCCTGGGGTCAGTGGCCGATTGCTTGAGGGCCTCCCTGTGCAACCTCCTGGCCTCCTCCACGTCGATAGTTTCCACCTTCTCGGAGAAGCGCACCTTGGCGTGGGCCTCAGCCAAGCGGATCAGAGACTCTAGCTGTCGGGGGTAGGCCGAAACCATTCCTCTGCCGCTGCCAATTTTCCTCATTTCGACATAGGCCTGAGGGAGAAATCAAACCCACTAAAAATTCCATCGCAGATAGCAGAAGCTTATTTTGGATGTCAGCCATTGAAAGCAATAGAAGCCGTCGATGGTAGGAAACACGTTTTAGATTCTAGAGATTCCACGTTTAAGTGAAAAACTAATCATTGTTAAATAGGTACTTATTTGGAGATGTGGCTGACCTTAAAAAATGTCCAAAACCCATTTTTGGGGCCTGCAAATATTTTTCAAATAATGTGTTTACATTTTTTTAAATAAAATAAAGCTAACAGAAAATACCAGTTTTTTCTATTCTTAAATATTTCAATCAAAAGAAAAATCTGAAAAAATCAGTAAATAGTTTTTATTGATTAAATAGGTTCTTATTTAGAGATGTGGCTCACCTTAAAAATTGTCCAAAACCCATTTTTGGGGCCTGCAAATATTACCATTTTTCACTTCTTAAATATTTCAATCAAAAAGAAAAATCTGAAAAAAAATCACTAAATAGTTTTTATTGGTTAGAAATTAAAAAGAAAAAAAGATCATTTTAAATGTTTGATTTGTTTTAAATAAAAACCTAAAGATTCAGATGTCTGAATTCCATGTTGAAAGCAGAATATTGACCAAGCCAAATTACTTGCAAACGTCTGCTTCTGCGTTGGAAAAGTTATTTATCATTCATAGCCCTTTGCAGGTCATTTTTCTTTTGAGTTCCGATGTACATCGACAATCAAAATGATGGTTTGTGGCAGCTTTATCAAGAGTCCTACCTCAATAAGCGCCTGACTGGCTTCCTCATTAAGTCGAGGAGCAATGTAGGTACGCGCGAAAGCGATGTAGTCCTTGAGTACAGCCATGTCTAGGAACTCTTCCTCCATCTGCTCCTCACTCTGGTAGTACAACGACACCAAGTGGTGGGCCAAACGACGGTCATATGCCTCATCCTGAGGGTCCAGCATCAGGAAAATCAGATCGAATCTGGCAGGAAGCGAAAGAGATTAGATTAAAATGGTATATTTTAAAACAACATGTGACTAGATAAAAGCTGAACTGACCTGGAGAGCAGCGTGTGGGGCAGCCGGATGTTCTCGATGGTGGTCTTTTTGGGGTTCCACTGCGATTCCACCGGATTGGCGGCGGCCAATACGGCAGTGCGGGCGTTCAGTTGGCAAATGATTCCCGCCTGCGCTCGATAGAGAGGAAACGCGTGACGCCAGGAGCCGGTTTCCACCCACACGCGACGGAAGAGGCCCTAAAGTTGGCGGGCATACCTTGGCGATGGAGAGCGTCTGCTGCTCCATGACCTCATGGAGCACGGAGCGCGTGCTGTCACTCATCTTGTCGAACTCGTCGATGCAGCAGATGCCGTTGTCGCTCAGCACCAGGGCACCGGTCTGCAGTACCAGCTGCCTCGTCTCCGGGTCAGTCATCACGTAAGCGGTCAGGCCCACAGCGCTGGAGCCTTTCCCGGATGTGTACTGGCCACGGGGTACCACATTGTACACATATTGCAGTAGCTGGGACTTGCTGGTGCCCGGGTCGCCGCACAACAGGATGTTGATGTCGGCACGGAAGTTGCCGCGGCCCGTCTGGCTGAAGTCCTTCCGGGTGCCACCGAAGAGCTGCAGAAGAATCCCCTGGAATGAGAAATGAAATACGGTCAAAGAAAATAGTTACAAAAAACCTCAATTGTCCACATTTTTAGACACGTACCTTTTTGATGTCCTCATGCTCGTAGATGCTGGGCGCCAGGGCGGCGGCAAGGCGCTGGTAGACGTCGGGCTTGGCTGCGAGCTCCTTGAGGATCTGCACGCGTTCCTCCGTGAAAAGCTTCTGCTCCGCCTCGTCGTCGATGCCGTGGAGGCGCTTCTTGTCCGTCTTGCGGAAGTGGATGGCATCAATGTGGGTCTTGTACACAGCCTTCACGTTGCTCTGCAGTGGGTTGGCACGCATGGGCACTGCCCGGTAGACGCCTGCAACCATAAGACGGTGTTAACTGTAAAATAACATAAGCTAAAATGACGAAAAGGCTTGGCAATTGCTTGTTCATATTGTATCAGTTTTGTAAGTATAGAAACATCGTTGTCATCAGAAACCTGCCCAGAGTTTGGTCGTTGTTATGGAGACTTGACACTGATTAATCAGACTTTGCCTAAAGTTTGGTCGTTGTCATAGAAACTATACCATACCCTGTTTCCCTATATAAAGAGAGTGGTTCACAGCTGTTCGAGCTCTCTCCCCATCCTGCAGTCTGGTAATAAACCTATTTCTTATTAAATTGATCTCACTCTTTCTTAACCTGCTCTTGAAGCTGTTTTTACAGATCTATCATTAACAGGTGCTGTATTGTGAAGTACCATATCATAAAAACTGCAAGTATATTGCGGGTATATGCAACATTCAGTTTTCTTGATTATTTCACACAGACATTTGGACAACATTTAGTATTGTCAACTTCATTCACTAACAAAGGCTTTGGGAAAGCTAGATTTAATTCTCACAAGAAGGCACCCCTCAACTATGAGGCAGGATTGCAAGCTACTCTAAACGGTGCTGCTAACAGAGGTGAACATCAAATATGTGGAATTTACTTTGTTCGCCTGCACTGGTCCTTCTCTTCTGATTTAAATGCGGATAGCGCCCATTGTGCCGCTGGGCCCAATTACCTGCCTGAAGGAATGGAGCAGTTTTATATTTAACCATATTTGTCAATGCTTTCACGGCTGTTCAGATTCACAGTGTATATCTTAGTGCACATGTGTCAAAGTGGTGGCCCGGGGGCCAAATCTGGCCCACCGCATCGTTTTGTGTGGCGCGGGAAAGTAAATCATGAGTGCCGACTTTCTGTTTTAGAATCAAATTAAAATGAAGAGTATATATGTATATTCAATTTCCTGATTTTCTCCCTTTTAAATCAATTATTGTAATTTTTTAATCATTTTTTTCCGTGTTTTTAGTTCAAAAATCATTTTGTAAAATCGAAAAAAAGCTAAAATAAACATTGTTTTAGATCTATAAAATACTGAATATTCAGGGCTTTTAATCCAGTTCTTTTAATCCATTTATTAAAAAAATCTAAATATTATACCTAAAATGGTCCGGCCCACACGAAATCGAGTTGACGTTAACACGGCCCGCGAACCAACCCGAGTCTGACACCCCTGTCTTAGTGTGGTTTTTTTGTAGATGCAAGGTTATCCACATTAACCACAACATTCCCAATTTAAATCATGACTGATAACTAAAATTCAAAATATTGCAGAAAATCCTTAGTTTTTACATTTGCCAATAAATTGCGTAGTAAATAAGCTTTCCATGCTCATTTTAAATGTATACATGTATTTATTTATTAACTTACTTAATACCTATCTTTTTATGTCTAAAATGCCTTTCCTATTTCTGCATCCTCACCCTCTTGCTACTCAACGAAATTTCCCGAATACAGGATGAATAAAGTTATCCAACCCAATAAAAGACATGTTCTTTAGACAGCTAATTCCAGGGTCCCTTGTCTCACCAGTTATGTTGACTCTATCCCCAGGCTGCACTTTGTCCACCAGGTCATTGTGCGCATACACAACAGTGGTGTGCGGCGTCTGGCCCGCTGGCATGTCTTCGGGCGACTCCTGAATCTTGATCTGTTTGCGAGAGAACGTGACAGATGCCGTGACCCCGCCCACGCGCAGCATAAACAAAAACGCTCAGCAACCCACCATCTGCTTGTCTGAGAATGCCGAGCGGTTGTGAATGAGCGCCAGGCTGTGGGTGGTGTTGCAGTGGCGACACACGGCGGGCTCGGCGATGCGCCCGCGATCCACCTCCACGCGCGTGCTGAAGGCGCACACCTGGCACTGGAAGAAGGCCTCCTGCATCTCGGGTATGAGCTGCGAGGTGCGGATCACCATGCCGTTGATGGTGATCAGCTGGTCGATATCTATTCCGCCGTGACAGAAGGCGTTGTTTACCGTGTCGGTCGCGCCCCGAACGTGTGGCGTGTTACACCAGGCGAGACCCACTCACCTTCTGGGTTCAAGCTCCTCATGTTGCGGGTCTTTACTGCACTGTAGGGACGAACCTGGATCTGGTATTCCAGACTGGAGTCCGGGAAACGCTCAAAGAAGAGCTCATTGACCGCCATGTCGAAGGTAGGGATAACTTCCTGCCAATCATTATTGTTAATGTCAGTTGCCATTAATTTGCAGCACGGTCAAAGAGAAAATTAAAATAAAGGGGAAAAAAATGAATCAAACCTGCGGGTAACTGATGAGCTGCCTATATAGTTCTGCGTCAAAAGATTGCACATGAAGGCAGTTGACGTTCAGAACAGGCTCACCAACGACACTGATCTGAAAATAGACCAGACCAAAACAATCATAAATCACATTACGTAGTTTTTAGGCCTACCATATGAGTTTTGTGTAAATATTTCACAATAGCATGCGGACAACAGTGGCTTAAAGTCTAATAATGTATATGGACAAAAAAACTGCCCCCTGTTAGAGCCTAGAGGCCACAAATGAATGTCATTTAAATTACCTCCTCTAGTTTCTGCATGTAGAGAGGTTCGTTAAGATCCAGGCCGGCGTGCTCGTCATCCATGCAGTTAGGGTCGACAAACCTTTGCAGAAAGCGCTGTGGTAGAAGTAAATGATGAACAAAATTAACATTTAGAATCACCAGCATCCCACTAGGATTTTGCCGGTTCTCAATGACCGAGAGAACGTAGCAAGTAAATGGTCTTAAGAGCAAAATAACTCCCATCCCTTTTGCTATCACATACCTGAAACTTCTCCTTACAGGTGCCTACGTTAACGTCAGTCCCCCAGATGACCAGCCTCTGCCCGGCGTTGGGTTCGCTGGCTGCTCCCTCACCGCTGGGCTAAGAAGAAAAACACCAACATAATATAAAATCAGGGTTTGTACAACTTATTCACAGCCAAATTCAAGAGCTTTCAAGATCAACTTTATAGTTTACCCTTCAAACATTATCTTAAAGTTTTTTTTTGTATTACGAATAGAGAGAAAAAAAGATAAGGTGCCTTTTTACAAGCATATTATCGTCTTCCAAAACGTTCTACTATCTTGGAGGTGACATTTCATAAACTTTGATTTGACAATACCCAGGTGAGCTGGGTGGAGTGATTTGCCTACTGAGATGTGTTTTTAAGTGTTATATATCTTAACAGTGAAAACCACTATTATTGCTCAGCACAATCATCTGTGGTTTATTTCATACTCTCCTCCAAAAAACCGTTAGGACCCCAATAACTTCCGCTCCTGGGTCTAAATAGTCTAACCAGTAACATCTAGAGCAAGGGCGTCAGACTCGGGTTGGTTCGCAGGCCGCTTTTTACGTCAACTTGATTTCACGTGGGCCGGACCATTTTAGATATAATCTTTAGATTTTTTTAATAAATGGATTAAAAGAACTGAATTAAAAGCCCTGAATATTCCGTTTTTATAGATCTAAAACAATGTTTATTTTAGCTTTTTAAAAAATATTTTTAGCTTTTACAAAATGATTTTTGAACTAAAAACACAGAAAAAAAATGATGAAAAATTTACAATTATTGATTTAAAAGGGGGAAAATCAGGAAATGTAATATACATCTATACTCTTCATTTTAATTTGATCCTAAAACAGAAAGTCGGCACTCATGATTTACTTTCCCGGGCCACACAAAATGATGCGGCGGGCCAGATTTGGCCCCCGGGCCCCCACTTTGACACGGGTGATCTAGAGCTTTTATTCAAAATTTAAAATGTGACAGGTGATTGCACTGAAATTCATGAGCCCATCTTACATCTGGATGCTAGAAAAACAATTACAATAACAAATGATGAAAAATAAATAAAATCAGCCATTCGAGTTGTTCTTACCGGCTCAGAATGAAGATCTACTTGAGGGACCTTCCTCACGGAACCCAGGTCAGGACGTTGGCGGGCTGGGGTTCCCCGGATACTACTCCGAGGAGTCCCATACATGAGTGGAGAGCTCATGTCAATGTCGTTGGGGAGGACTGGTTGAAAAAGAGGTTCAAACTAATGTCTCAGAACCACTGGGGAAAAAAACTGTATTAGTCAAGTCACCTGAGGCCCTAGGGCTGGAGAAGAGAGAAACATCCTGGGGGGCAGCTGGGCTAAGAATGTCTGTGGCGGGTGAGGTGGGCATGGGCATCAGCTCCCCTGCCGATGAGTCGTTAGCTCGGCGCCGCTGAGATGCTGGCGAGGAGAGGACTCCATCGTTGGTGGCTGAAGGTTACAAGACAATCCCATTATTACACTTTCTACGAATCATAAAGAAACATCATATTGATGTTCTGTATGACCATTAAATAGTAAGTACAACCAACATACGTGTGGATGGGTTGGTATTCCTTCCTCTTTTGCGACCAGGAGTTGATGCTGGAGAGGACATTGTGTGGAGTGGATCTACATAGACGTTAATAATAAATACAAATATTTAAAAAAATGCAATGTATGTTATTATGTCACCAACCTGAATTTGTGTTTGAGAAGAGATAATGGTGGGCTCATCAAGGCAAAGATTCAAAACTAAGTTGTAGATCAAAATTCTCAAAAGAACAAAAATTACAAAGTACTTTTGGGTTTGACAGCTAAAATATATATGTATAAGTATACAAATTATGAAAAAGTTGTTGGCCAAAAAAGGGGGAAAAACTTATTGATAACAACATTTAAAATATTAAAGTAAAGCAAATTGATCTTAAATTCAAAGTAATTTCAAGTAAAAAAGGAAAAGGAATGACCTGAAAGTTAAATTTGAAAAAAATATAGATAATCATATTTTATACAACGTTTTTCAATTTTTTTTGCGAATAAATACAATACCGTTTAAGATATTACTCTGAGACAATGAAAAATATCAAAAACGAGCCGATGCTAGAAATAACATAAAATGGATGTAAATGCGTATACAACACACAATCATCATTGAAAGGAGAATTAAAAAGTTAAAACATTTAATACGTAAGACATGCATTATGATTCATAACAAAAGGTCAGTGTGCTATCACATTGAGAAAATCTCCTTTCTCACTGCCCTTGTATATTAGGGCGACAAAATACTTTGACTATAGACAACATTGAATAAATAAATTCATTAATTGTGAGGTTACTCCTGATGGATTTTGACAACAGTTTTCATGACTAACATTTCCTGTGGCTGCACTGAAAACACCCTTACCAACAGTACAAGAATTACCAAGAAAGAAGAAACGTAAAATAACACGGCGTTCAGGCTAACCAAATAAAAAGTGTTGGTTTAATTGGACGACGGTAGATGTAACATTCAAGGGGAGTTTAAAGGCGCTATAGTCAAGCAAAAGTGTCAATTCTTGCTTACCTCTTTGTGCAGACGCGTTGGTGGGATTTCTGCAGTGGCGCGAAAATGTCTCTGACGTCAATTTCCCGGGATATTTTGGACCAATGACAAGCCGGGCTCTGTCTTCTGTTTCCGGTTCTATCTTTCACTTCTCAAGGGGACATCCGAGTGTGGCTTTCCTCTTTATCCGTGTCAAATTAAGGGTTTAATACCCCTATCTTTTTTTCTTCGGTTTTTAAAATATATTTTTGAAAAAAGTTATTATTGAATTTAATATAGATTTTTCGAAATTCAAAAGTTCGTTAACTCATATGGTCTCGTCCAAGCATATACAACTTCCTGTTTCCTTTGTCGTATCCATCTGTGCAAGAATGTACACGTTTACAAACTAAAATCCATTAATGCAACTTCTCCTTCAACGATGTTATTTGGTAGATTATTTAAATACTTGTGCTCTTGATAATGACAAGACAATAACTAGTTACACGTAACACCTGGATGTTAAAATATAGTTAAACAGTCCTACTACTGTGATTGTTTTGGATTTCACATTGCACATGTTCTCATTGACCACTGAGGGGTGTAATTTCCAGTTTTTGGTTTTAGAATTCGGGGGGTTGTAATAACATGCAGTGGGCCTTCAAATGAGTCTTATAAGTATTTGACACCAGCTATCTGCACAGGACATCACGTGGTTTGTCATATGATTGACTAAATCTATTGTCTTGGTGATATTGCCATACAAATATCAGCTGTAAATTGACACATAGGTGGTATGCATCATTACAATACACGAAAACTAGAAATTCAACAATGGGGCACATTTTTTTGTCAATGATAATTTAAGAGAATGTGTATTATGGCAGTTGTAGTTTGTAGTGAAACAAAATGGCACAGAAAAAGATTTGTGATATTTTGGGAAGAGTTGAAGTTTTAAGTGGGCGGCAAAGATTTTATTTATTTATTTTTACGAGCACACAAATGACGAGAAGGAAAACTATTGTAAGTCCGTGTTCTGTGTTCTTGTAGTCTGTTAAGTACGCCAGATGACCAAACCCATGACATTTCCACTGACAATCTCAAGGCCCCACGCCCAAACCAGATGTCCGACATTGTGCAATACCGGGTTTGACCTGTGAGAGGCAGCATGTTGCCAGAATGCATCCAAACTGGGAAACAACTACAAAGAATTATATTTTAACTAACAATAACTAAAGGTTTGATGAACGGAATTGCAAGTAAAACACTTCCCTTTCCTGAAGATAAACCTTTCGGAAAATGAATAAATAATGTTTTCAATAATTATACAGTAAATTAATCATCGCTGGCACAATCCTGCCAATAACAGGGCAGTCTTGGTAAGACAACTACAAGATGATTGTTAAGTGGATATAGTACCACATTGGTGCAACAGTTGACCATTTTCACTATTGTTTAGTGCTATTAATACTGTATAAACCATTTTAAACAAAAATAAAGACCTACTGGATCATTGCCAATTTCTTAATGACCCCGTCGATTTCTTTGTGTAAATTTTGACATCAGCTATAATACTTATACTTATTTTTGCAAATGCTGGAGACAGATTTCCTGTTTTAACAAACTCTGGCAATAAAGATGACTAAAAGAGCAGCAAGAACATTTTTAAAAATGGTGTGTATACACTGATTTAGAAAGAGGTCGACTTTAGGGATGTAAAACTAGTTATAATTACAGATATTTTAAACTATGAATACATGTCTGTCATGTCTGCCTGTGGGGGTTCATCGAGGGGGGTTGTTTTTGGCCCCACCTCGCCGTTAGATGAATATCAGCTGTCCAAGGGCCAGAATTCATCTTGATCCAGTATGTAAACAACTCAGAGGGCCATTCATGTATAGTCGTAGTAAAAAAAAATGACCACGCCCCCTGTTCCCTTCGAATGGGAAGTTACCGGTTGTCACGTGACCCAACTCCCAACTTGACTGGCCCGACAGAGGGAGGGTGCGCGTGACGTCAAGGCGAAACGATACAAAACAGTGCGCCAAAGTTAGCCGCAAGTCAGAAGCGTCAATTTGACAAGGCGTGCATAAAACGTCCTGACCGTCAGTAATCCGGGATCAGGAAGTCCATCCTTCCATCCAGATCAGCAAACCGAATCAATAGCCCCGCGTGGAACCAACCAGCAGAGTTCATGTGCGACATATACAGCTTGGATCCTCACGGCGTGTCTCCACCATGCAACATGAGTTGGGCGATGGAGCCTGCTAACTTCTACGAGAGCGCCAAGCTCGGGGGTCCGCCGGCGGGGCCGTGCAAGCCGAGCGTCCGAGCCGAGGACGGCGCGACCACCATGGTGGAGCTGACGGCCCCGGCCATGTACGATGACGAGAGTGCCATCGACTTCAGCCAGTACATCGAGTCCATGACGTCGGTGCCCAACTTAGAGCTGTGCAACGACGAGCTCTTCCTCGACCTCTTCAACACGGTCAAGCAGGAGAAGGCGGAGTTGTACGTCGCGCAGCAGGGGGCATTGCACCCCGGCTGCGCCAACCCCTACGTCGTGGAGCGGAGATCGGATCCGGGGGTGCTGGACAACAAGGGTCCGTTCGGGGCCGCCATCAAGCAGGAGTCCGATTGGAGCGACAGCGATGTGTCCTCGTCGCTGCCGTGTCAGATTGAAACCTGCGCCCAGACCTCCGTCAGCCTCCCCACGGGGCAACCGACACCGCCCACCACCCCGGAGCCCGTTTCAGCCAAGGGTTCGCCACGCAAGTCCGGCCGGGAGAAGTCGAAGAAGGCAGTGGACAGGTTCAGCATGGAGTACCGACAGCGGCGGGAGAGGAATAACATCGCCGTTCGGAAAAGCAGGGACAAGGCCAAGATGCGCAACATGGAGATGCAGCAAAAACTGCTCGAGTTGAGCTCCGAGAACGACAGACTGCACAAAACAATCGAGCAGCTCACCAGAGAGCTCGGGGGTCTGCGAGAGTTCTTCAAGCAGATGCCCAGCGCCTCCTATGCGGGGGGCGTCAGCGCGGAGTGTCGGTGACCAGGTGTCACCCCTCACCCCCAAATCCTAACAAACTTTTTGAAGACATACCTCAAAGACATTTTTGTTCTTTACCATCTGTACCAGATGTATTTTAAGCTTACCATAATGGCACTGGAAAATGTGTTGCTGCCATATTTTTGTGGGATTTATTGTTCTCTCCTTCTATTATTAAATTATTTTACCATTGCATTTACATGATGTTTATACATACCTGCCACGGTACGTTTTATAATTCCACAGTTTGTATAAGAGCCAGAGCATGATCCTTTTCTAAAGTTTGTATGGAAAATTCTATGGATTCTATAATAATAAAAAACAACAACTGTAAAAGATGCACACTGCTTGTCGAGTAGTTCAATTTCATCCAAAAACAACTTTTATTTTTCATTTCAAATAAACGTGTGACGAGGGCAGCAACGAAAAGGCACTCGATGGAGCACGTGGGCGGCTTTGACAGGCTAAGTACTATTGGTCCATGCAGGGCCTGTCAACTGCCACTCACCACTAACACAAACACCACCTCGTCTTCCGGTTTCTTCTACAGCGTGCTCGCCACATGCAGTCACCATGAGGCCTTGAAAAGGGGGGAAACTCGACCCAAAAAAAGGAAGCTCAGAGGCATATTTCTTCCAAGCTGATCCACAGTGAAGGTCTCCTGGTGACCACGCGAACATAAAGTGTGAGGGGGCCCACTTCTTTCCCCAACACACTGGACACCTCATACTCTGGATGCTGAAAACACAAACACGCAAGAAATTATTGGAACTACATTCTTGAAGCTGTAATTATCTTTATCAGTAAACTAACAGCATTTGTACGGGGAAACTAAAGACCCCTCGTTAGCTGGCATTGGTAAATACCCCTGTCCTAAATACAAAAAAATCATATAAATATCCTCAAAATAAAAACACCAATCACACTTATTGTCAGGCATGACCACACTAAAGAAAATCACAACACAATTGTCTTCTCATGCAAAATTGGAATAAGTCAACTAATGGAACCTTTTTGGATTTATGATTGATATTGAGCAGCTGAGGGATCATGTGATATTGATGCGATCAAACATGAGATTAAAACCAATTAAAAAAAAGTGTGAATCCAGTGGTTGCTGTCAGTAAAGACAAATAGGAACCGTATCATTTTTTCAAAACCTGACTGCACATTAATCATCACTAATGTGTACAAACAGGAAATGTACATTCTGATCATGATCATCATCATAATTGCTGTCATGCAAACTGCTACTGTATATCGCGTATCTGTGTCCTTTGCTGCAAAACATACAATTATTATATTCTAATTAACTATTCCAAAGAGATTATATCAATAACATAACCATAAAAAAGTAGTGAAAACCTCCATGTATCACAAATAGCCAATAACAACACCATTAATCGCTAGATGTGATTTTACAGAAGATCAATGCGGCGCAATCAAAGTTCCCGCCTCAGCCCTATATTATGTAACACAGTGTAAAGTTAAAAAATTAAAAACTTACCAGTGTTTTATTCTCCACCACAGCCGTGTCAAGAAGAGACTTGATCGTATTTTGCTGCAGCTGTGTGGTGGGAAGGAGGATAAAGGTGTGTTGACATTAATGTTGCTAATAATCCTCTTAAGGCTGTAAATTAAAACTAATGACAGACCACTAATGTGCACCAGATGCTGGATGACACATTGACCTGACGTTTAAATAATATATAGTGCGTATCAGTACAGAGTGCGCTGATGGTTTTATCGCTTTGGAAGACTGATTACAAAGTTACACAATAACAATATATTGTACAGGCCTGTATATATTTAAAAGCATTCTTTCATTGTCTTCCTAAATAGGTATATATTCCAAATTAAAAGTTTGATTAGTGCAAAGCCTAATACATAAAGGCGCTTGACTTACAGAGTAGCATGTTTAAAACGGACAGTCAGTCAAACAGACAATCTTTGAATATTTTAGTGGTCTGAAATATTGTATAATTTGATTTGAGGTTTGCTTACTTTTTAGGAATGCTTATTCACATAAACTAACTCAACTCGCACCACTCCGGGGGATTTACAGAAATATAAGAAACAACTCACCTTAACCTTTATCGTGCAATTTGGTAAAGAAGGAGAGCCGAGGAAGACTTCCATTTGGACTTGGATGATTGGCTTGTCTACTGGAGACTTGCACGAGCCACAATGGAACCTTTAGCAAAAGCAGATGAGTCAACAAAAATGGCCATGAAGCTGCTCTGTTGTATTGAAAATTTACCCCAGTAAAGGAATGGTCTCCAATTTGTCACTTTCACAGTGGTTGCACACAGGCCAGGAGTAAGATGCAGTCTCATCCACGCCAATAATCACACCTGTAAAGCGAAATTGCAATTTGGCATTGACAAACTACTGTTAAAATAAATTGCTGAGTCTTGTGGATTTCTTAGTCTTTAAATAATCGTATTCTTATTCTTGTCAAGTTTATAATAAAGGCCTTGACATGTCCCCCAAAACCCCAATTTCTGCAAGTGCAAAAATGCATGTGATGTATGGGTACACGGTCGATTGGTCGCCGGTCTTTTGGTCGCTGATCTTTTGGTCGCCGGTCTTTTGGTCGCCCGGAAGGTTATTGATAATTACCATTTAAATTGTTGCTCAAATTCCCTAAATACAAACTGCAAATTACTATTTTGTCATACTTAATGCCCTAGTAATTATTAGGCTAAAGAAAAGCTCCAAATTTCCCGGACTTTTATTGTTTTTTGTTGGAGAACTTGTTAAGACCCTGACTGACGTACCTTCTTAAAGGGACAACGCATGTACATACAAACTCTTATACACTCACACGTCGGCTCAGTGAAACTGCTCATGGCCATTGTTGGCTTTTATTGATGCGTAGACCTTGTTGTTTTACCTTGTTTTGTCGCCGGTCTTTTGGTCGCCTGTTGTCGCGGTCCGGGCGACCAAAAGACCGTGACCAAAAGACGGCGACCAATCGACCGCACACGGATGTATGCTATGTGCCAATATCAGGTTGATCAATGGATGCAAAATAGGATAAACAAGTCTATCTTCACATGAATTTAGGGTTTACCTTTTTGGTTGAACTCAGCTAATGTGAATGTGAACGGAGTATGGAGTCAAAAATATGATGATTGAGGAATCAGGAAGGTAAAAAAAAAACAGCTCCCACCAAACCCACACACCATTTTGCTAAATATACACAAGCCCTCAAAACTCAATCAGTAACATGAGGTTAGAACTAATGAGGTCCAGACAATGGTGGTACCGATTGACTCATAAGTGGGTGGACATGACAACCTTGACAGGATGTATAAAAAAGCCTCCCAGACGCCATTAAACTGGAAATCAGCCAGCTTGGATTAAAGTTTAAACTGTTAAGCTGTAGGGAAAGTCCCATTGCTTGTACTCCAAATTTACTAACTATTGATTAGGATTTGACCAAATGAACCTCCAATTAAATTGGGAATTCTACCCATAATGCCTATACCTACGCCATCTATAATGGGTGGAGTACGATATACCTTTTAATTTGGAATATTGGCCATGAAAAGATGTGTGCGAAAGAATGTATTGCTGCGTTCAGCTTTACTTACTGAATTTTTTTAACTGTAATCTTAGATGGAGCTGAGACATAACACAGAAACACATTTGACAGAAGAAGAAAAAAGTTGACGCACATTCCGGGTGCTTTCTCCACTCATCAATTCCACCAGATACCATTCACACTTGAGCGCTAAAGATAATGTTGTATTTATTTTCTTGGCCACCTGAGCAAACATGTATGGACAGAAGAAGCGAGAGGGGTTGCGGGCGTGCACTTTGCCCCTCAACTGTGACATGCACAAGTTAACAGATGCAGATTATCTGATTTCGTTTTTTTTCTTCTATTAGCCACATTTTCATAGTTGGAAGGAATAAAAGAAAGCAAACACTTTCCACTGATGGCTTGGATGCCATGTTCCTGAGGCAAATTAAGATGCCATTTTGTTGGTTTCTAGCAAACATATAAAAATTGGTTGGACTTGCGGTGAAAAATGGAATGCAACTTTTGGCCCTCGAGGCGGTTAGAGTAAAATGACCAATTAACGTGTTTTTACTGAAGCAAACTCAAAGACCTTAACTGCCCAGTAATCTATTTCCTTGCGAGAGAAACAAGCACGGTGGGTGGGACAGACCTGTGAAAGAGCACAGCGAATTGGGCGTGATCTCTACATCGAGTAGATCCAGTTTCGCTGGTTGGGCCGGGGGCTCCTGCATCAAGTGAGAGACTGCGGAGTCCTTGACATCGATGATGGAATGTTCCACACATAGCAGGACACCTAAATGCAATAAAGAATTGCAATTGACGTGACAGGGAAAATTTCCAAAAAAATGCCAAGTCCTTAAAATTATTTCACTATAGCTGCCCATTTATAATCTAATGTGAATTACATTAAATCAAATGGAATGACTAAATCTCCAGAGGAAATGTATGTATGTTATGTAGGAATACATTGTAAAACATTAACTCACTGTCTGCCATTGACAGTGATAGGGGTCCAACCTATTTGAATTGGGAGTCGTCAAAATGGATTTAATGGGAACCCATGAGTTAAATAATGAAGCAACCATTTTTTTTTAATTCAAACCATTGACCAGTGGTGAAATAATAATTAATAGCTAGAAAATACAATATCTGGCGATTGTAGCTATCATTGGGGGCATTTCAGGGTCACTTTCTTTTGAAATTGGGTCAATTCATGTTTATTTGTGTCGCTTCCCGTTCATATCAGGGATCATTCCTCAATGGCAATTCCGTATATTGCTGTCAATGCCATCAACGTACATGGAAGTCAATGGCATGAACGTATATGATAGTCATTGGCATCACTTACCCCAACATAATTCCTGTAACCCTAACCCAATTCATGACACTGACCCTATGGTTGAAAATGATTTTTATAGGATGGAAGCTTTGCATTTCATGCATAGCTTGCATCAATATTTCACTGATACAAACGTGGATTCGCATAAAAAAGTGGAGTGATCAATACGCCTAAGTCTAAGAAACATGTGGCGAGACTCCTCACTAAGATGACATAGACTGTTTATAGGCCTTTGTTAGCAAGAGCAGAGTTCAAATGGGCTAAGCAGTTAAAATGCAAATGATAGCATCTTTAGTATGGTTGTGGATTATTACAGGTACAACCTGTTATTCTTACTCAAAGGACAAGAGAGTTGCTTATTTGTCTTCAGTGAACAGTGAAAAATCAGGCCATGATGCCTATCAGAGTGGATTTATACTATATGGTTCCCCAATATTTTTTTCTTCTTCCAAGGGTTATGTTTTTGATATCCATTGTGATATTGTCAAGCGATAGCGGGTCTAAAAAATAGCCTGATAATGTAGATTGAAAAACAAAACAAGCATTTGATGAGGTACTACCTTGTTCCTTGACGACATCTGTGAATGACAAGCAGCATGCGGCAGGATCATTCAATGCTTGTCGGACATGGGAATTGAGCCCACAGGAAGTGTTCACATGCAGTGAAACAGTTCGCCTGCAGGTCTTGCTGGGCAAGGCCTCCTGCAGACTCTGGTCTGTTAACACCAGCCAAACCTCACGTTGACCTATATCGCCGCTCTAAGGGTACAAAAAGAAGCTTAAGTGTAAACTAGAAAGAAAAGTGCAAGAAGGGAAATATTGGATAATGTCAGCTCTTCCATTAAAGTCTGTAATTGCTTTAACTCAACGGCATGATTCACTTATCCCGTTAAACACACAGCAGCACTTTTCCAATGCAGTCACATTCACACGTCTAATCGGCGCGGCAGTGCGCAAAGTCCACCTGCAGCTGATATCTCATTTTGGTCAAAGTTTAAAGGTTTAACCAATCAATGGCCAAGCCTTGCGCACATTATCACTCGGGATGATATGAGCTCTTTTCTTAACGTCAGAGGCCAATCTTATCAGTTGGGAGGTCAAATAAGCTGACAAAAAAAGTTAGTTTGAACTGCGTCTAGCATCCTATTTGCTTTAAATCTGCTTCAGGAAACTGCCCCTTGCACCCCCTTTTCCATGGACCTTCCTCAAACTTTTATGCCACAAAAAAACTTAGCGCCATCCACCTGTTCACATTATCACTTCCAATTTGGGATCATTTAAGTGAATTCCTGAGCGGAAATTTATCAGCGTACTAGCCTCAGAATTTGCTTGGTTTAAATTAAAATGCACAATTTTCTTGTTTCTTCGTAGGACTGGAGCCTTGAGACGTCTTTATGTCATGACAGTTTATTTATATATTGATTCATGTATTTATTTATTAACTTAGTACTTATTACCTATCTATTTATGTCTAAAAATGCCTTTCCTATTTCTGCATCCTCACCCTCTTGCTACTGTGACAACGAAATTTCCCGAATATGGGATGAATAAAGTTATCCAATCCAATCTAATCCAATGACAGACATGTCAAGCAAACTTCCTGTTACAAAATAAGATTGGATGTGGGAGGAAACTTTTAATGAACAGGCCCTTTATTGCATGGCAAATCCGTATTAAGAACATTCATTCATTTTCCAAACCGCTTATCCTCACAAGAGTCGCGGGGTGTGCTGGGGCCTATCCCAGCTAACTACGGGCACCAGGTGGGGTACACCCTGAATTGGTGGCCAGCCAATCACAGGGCACAAGGAGACGAACAACCATTCACAGAACAATTAAACCTAAACACATAATTTGCTGATATGATTGAAGTGCGTTTCCATGTTTTGTTTCTTCTGTTTAGACAAGACCACAAAGAAAGCGATTAGTCACATTCCGACAGCAAGAGAAAACAAACTTACCTGAATTTTCTTGTAAATAACAGTGGCAAAAAAACTGCAGCAACGTGTTTTGTGGTCACTCTGCAGGTGAAAAAAAATGTTTAAGGATTTTGGCAATTGAACAGCTGATGTTTTCACATTTTTGCACGCAAGAAAAGCGCCTCACTTGCAGAATGTCTTGCAGCATTTGCCTTTTGGGTGGAAGGTGCACCAGGGACTCGCTTGGACCTTCTTCCACAGGTTCAATTGAGTTCTCTTGACCTGACAGGACGTAGCAGAAGCTTGGAGGACGGCTCTGGGATAATACCAGGAAATTTATGATGAGCTTCTCTCAAAGTCATTGGATTCAATGAAGGTGAGCTCAAACAACATTGATGGCTTTGTATTTTTATGCAGCAAAATTGCAAATTTTGGGTACTAGTGTACGTAGTGTGCTTTGATACTGCTATTACCATACATATGCATTTCTTGTCAATCATTTAGTGTCTATTCATGAGATTATTCCAAACCATTTGCAGCTATGAATGTGAAATAGACATTAAGTGGAAGGGATGACAGGGATGAGTTTTAGCAGGTTGTATTCAGATTCATGGTGGGCTATATAGAATGCATAGCTATTATGGTTTTTGCTGGTGGGTTGTTCCGTAGAGGCCCCAACAGCGCAACAATATAGGCAGTGGCTCCTTAGCCGGTAACCAGTCAAATAGTCCCAGGGGCTATTTAGCCGGTAACCTATTATTTAACATTGAGTGAATAGGGGATTTTCAAAACCATTAAACCAATCTTATTGAAATTTGATGTGTTATTGCCAATAGATAGATTTTAACATTAGGTGAATAGGGATTTAATGACTATTATTTAGGCAGTGGCTCCGTAGCCGTAGTTTCTTACTATTTACCCCACACAGAATTCTTACTGGCTAAATAGCCATATGGGGCCATATGGGCTATTTGACCGGTTACCGGCTAAATAGCCCCTGGGACTATTTGACCGGTTACCGGCTAAGGAGCCACTGCCAACAATATATCTCTCTGACTTAATCCAGAAACAATGGCTTCCTTTGAAAAAAAAAAAAAGCAAAAGTTATTGTGGAAAATTTGAATTAAAACATGACATTGGCAGATGTATAGCACCTCTGTATATTAGCATGTTTGCATCCTCGATCCATGCCTGCTCAATATTTGCTGCCTTGATGTCCTACTTTCACAATTTTAGGCTGATTGTCTTTGCATAATGTTTGTTGCAAGACTGGACTGTGCAATTATGTGTCAAGCAAAGGTTCAAAACTTACACTGGCCATACTTGGCGTGTTCCCATGGCCCTCAAGGGAAAGCTTCAGTGGGGGCCACAGACTGTCCATCAAGCTGAAAAGACTGGAGCGCCTGAGAGTTAGAAACAATGTAGAAACAAGAGTGAGAGGAGGGTGGTGCAAATGGTGGGGGGGATTGTTGCTGAATAATGGACTTCAGTGGAACTTTGGCAAGCAGTTTCACTTCCACTAAGCACAAGAAAGGCAAAACATTCTTAACCACTTCTGACTGTCCAGGCTGCTAGTCACCTTTACATATAATTTAATGCAGCTGGTCCCCAACCACCGGTCCATGGACCGGTACCGGGCCGCGAGCCACCTGGTGTCGGTCCGTATTAACGTTTTCAATCTCAGTTTAGGGTACAAAACTACTATTCTAGGACTAATGCTGACAGCCGTTAGCCCTGAGGGCATCAGGATTTGTAAGAGCCTTTTCCTTTCTTTTTATTTGTAGAAACTTGTTTTTTTTGTTTCAGTTTAAAAAATCATGTATTTATAGTTTCCCATTGTCTCGGGGAACATGATTGTGACTTGGGATGTCTGGCTCCCTCAATGTGTTAATATTTGGTAAATAAAGCTATTTTATTACTCAAATCTCTCCTCGTAACATTTTTGTATATATATATATATATATATATATATATATATATATATATATATATATATATATATATGAGACCATTTAAACTTATTACGATGCAATTTTGTTGTGGCCCACCTCTGTTTCCTCCTGAAATTTTGAAAACCTCACAACCTGGGTTCATAATTTAGTTTGACATTCATTTGAAGACTGACAGATTCAATCACTGCTATTTCACCACTGATTTATATATATATATATATATTTATATATATATATATATATATATATATATATATATATATATATATGTGTGTGTGTATATATGTGTGTATATATGTGTATATATATATATATATATATATATATATATATATATATATATGTATATATATATATATGTATATATATATATATATATATATATATATATATATATATATATATATATATATATATAAATCTGTGGTGCTATAGTAGTGATTGAATCTGTCTGTCTACAAATGAATGTCAAAATAAATTTCAGGAGGATACAGAGGTGGTCCACAACAAAATTGCATCGTAATATGTTTAAATGGTCTCAAATTTAACAATTAATGACCAGTACACACACCCATTTAGAAAATGAGGTTATAAATTTGTAATGCAGGATTAATCTGAATCCCACCAATGAAAGAAAACTCATGTTTAAACATGCTCCATATGCTGTCAAACCGAAACTTGAAGAAGTGTCGGAGCGGAGAAAAGAAAAAAGAAATCGTATGAGTTCATGAGAGTCGGTACATCCTGCTCATTCATTTGTGTGGTGTGCAGTCTTATCAGCGACTTAGTCAGCCTTGCGATCACAGGCGTCCTTTGTCCAGAACTGGTTTTGCCGCTCATTCGAGTCCAGTGAGACTGCTTGAAAATGACTAACAATACATGAAGCCACACTTGTGAGGTTCATCTTCCAGCAATTTCGTGTTTTGCATAACAAAAATGTCTTTTTCTACAGTCACCAGGCTGCAAAGCTGACTGGCTATAAATGGGTTTGACTTTTTGTTATTTTTGATCCATGAAACGCACGTCAAACTGCGCTTGACATATATTTCAAGGAGAGAAAATATTACCTCCTGCGAAGGGAACATGAGTAAGCCGCATTGCGAGGAACGGTGCCAAAGAGGCCTCGTGCCTTGCTTTTACGACGCCTCACACTTGACATTTGAACAAAATACGCATCTTCAACTTTCAGGGGGATTATTAGTTGAGGCATTTAAAGAATAATAAAAAGAAAAGTTTGGCATGCTGTATATATAAAACTATAGATAAAAGATTACACTATTAAGCTGATTTTCAGGTACAATTTCAGAAATTAGAACACAGTTTTTTCCCCCCAACATTTCATTAAACAGTAAAACGAATATGGTAGAGATTCCTATTTTTAAGGAATATTATACTTCTTGTGATAAGGGAATTTGGTGTTTACATTTGTTAAACATCCATTTTTCAGAAGAGATTTTTTTAATAGCGCAACAATTGTCTCTTGGTTCTAAACAAGCAGCTTGTAATTTCTAAAAGATTAATCTATTTATGATACTTTGACCTAGGACATTATGTTTCACAAATATGATTACGTTTGGGGAAAAAAATAATTACATTGTCCCAAAGCAAACATTATCCATGAGGTGAAGCAAAGTGCAATGTTTAAGAACTGATTGCTTTAATGTAGTAATATTAAAAGATTCTGCATTTCAGCAACGTTAGCAACATGTTTACGGACATCCCCATGTGTTGAGGTTAAAGCTATACTTATATGCAAGTTAGGAATGTTAAAATGTGACTCAAAGCATTGCTTGCATGGTTAATAAATGGCAACTTTTTAACTTTGGAACATTCATTCATCCACTCATTTTCTACAGCGTTTGTCCTCGTTAGGGTCATGTGTGAATTGTAGCCAATCCCAGTTGAAGTGGTGTAGTTGCTGGAATAATCACAGCCAATTAGAGGACACAAAAAGTAAAATATAAAAATCAAAAGATGTTTTTTCCATTTTTATTCATTTTGGTTCTGAGTCGTTTATACTCACAAAGGTAAATTTATTTGAACAAATGTTCTATTGTAGCCAAAATAAATAAAATTGACAGACTGAATTAAATAAGACAAGCATTCACACACTCGTACAGCTATGGACAATTTAATGTCTTAACTGACAGATATAAAATGTATTATCTTGGAATGTGACCAAAATAAAGCATTTTAAGAATAGACAGACGACCAGAACTAAAATTTGAACTGGGGCAGACATGTTATGCAATGGGCCACTATAAATTCTGACACTGAAGATTTAATGTCTTTTGCGAAAATGTTTTTAAAAAAATGGTTTTGCACTTTAAAAAAACAAAATACATTTAAGTGTTAAAAAAACACTAAAAACTTAAATGTCAAGCGCTAAATCAAAATAGTTCCTCAAAGAATATGGAAAGCCTCATGAAGCAAAGCCAATGCCACAGCCAACGAAAGCTATCAACTTGGCCCATGTTTTACCACTGACGATGGACTCATCCATCACTGAGCACTTCGAGGAACATTATCGTCTGAGCACATAAATATATCTGTGAAATGCTCTCGTGTCGATTCTTCTAACTGCTAATCTGAGAATATGACCATGGTGGCTCATATGAACGCTCGTGAGTGTGCATCTTCAATATCCCCTTACATATAAACACAGGAGTATAACTTGCAGAGCAACATAACAAGTTTCATGAGTGCTGTCTGATTGCAAAGGGCATATTATATGACATACAGACTTGTGTGCCAAAGTGTGCTCAAACAAGTGTTCCTCCACACTTCTTGACAAGTTATCAGTCATTTTTATTTTTTCTTATTTTTTTGTTTTTTTCCAGAGAGATAATTGATTTATATAGATATGATGACAAGAGTTCCATTAAAAGCTTATGGACATGGTCATTATGTGGATCTTTGTCTGCAATCTACAAAGTCTCACCTTTCACGAGTGATACGTTGGACCACCTTGACGCTTCGCAGCATGCAGATCCGCCCGCACCACGCCCGGCTATACTTGACTAAATCGTCCCAGCAGGTCAGCAAGTGCAGCTGTACCACACTGAACATCCCAAAACTGTCCTGGACCAGCAGACAAAGCCTGAGAATGGCAAGCATAACACACCTTAATTAGCATGTTCAGCCATGTCACAGAAAAATTAAAATAATTTTCTATTTCAGGAAAACAAAAAATAACAGGATTATTCTGTTCTTGCAAGTGGGAACAGTGCTTCGATAAGGGACAGTCCAGAATGTTCATAACGGCGAAGATATTAGGCCGATCATTGCAATATTGTTTAAGAGGGCATGAAGAATTCATTCATTCATTCATTTTCTGAACCGCTTTATCTATATTAGGGTCGTGGGGGGTGCTGGAGCCAATCCCACCTGTCTCCGGGCCAGAGGTGGGGGTCACCCTGAATCGGTGGCCAGCCAATCGCAGGGCACAAGGTGACGGAAAACAATGCACTCTCACACCCCGTGACCGGACGTTTGGTCACCGGACGTTTGGCTGCGCGGACGTTTGGTCGCCCGGACGTTTGGTCGCCCGGGTGAATATAATTTTGAGAGCTGGTTTCAACAGTAGATATTAAACTCTCTCATGAATATAATTTTGAGAGCTGGTTTCAACAGTAAACTCTCTGTCATGTTGTCAAACGTCCGGCGACCAAACGTCCAGGCGACCAAACGTCCGGCGACCAAACGTCCGGCGACCAAACGTCCGGCGACCAAACGTCCGGCGACCAAACATCCGGCGACCAAACGTCCGAGTACCCTCACACCCATACCTAGGGGAAATTTAGAGTGTCCAATCATCCTACCATGCATGTTTTTGGAATGTGGGAGGAAAGCGGACTACCCAGAGGAAACCCAGGCAGGCCCGGGGAGAACATGTAAACTCTACACAGGTGGACGGACCTGGATTTGAACCCAGGACCCCTGGCCGACGCGCTAACCACTCAGCCGTCGGGCCGCCTCCAACATGAAGAACTACTTTCATGTGAATGCTGTTGGAAAGTCTTTGTTGTTTTAAGTAAAAATTAGTTTTGTATTCAAAGTGAGCATTGCATGTTTCCATCACACAAATAGAGCACACAAGTTTTACGCCACCACAACGGCAGCGGGGCGCTCAGGCACTGCGCCACTATCGAGATGGCCACCAGTCATAAATACTGCTGCACCTTGAATGATTGTTGTAAGAACCTGTATGACAAAAATGTTAACAATGACCTGTCTGACAAAAATGTTAACAGTGCCGTTTTTCCTGCTTTCTCTGATTTTGCCGAAAATGCATTTAAAGGCAAATGCTTTTCAATGTTGCCAGGAGTACAGGAGTGCTCAAAGCATCCCCCATTGTATTGCAATTCCTTAGTGTTAATCCGAGTCCCATTCTTGGAATGGCAAAACTAAAAAAATGTCAGCGTTATCCAGCAATAACACAGTGGAAAAGGTGTCTTGATGACATGCTGCGTTTATGCTGGTGGCCGGTTTCACTGGCTGCTGCTGACAGAAAGGACCTTTGGCCTAAAAACACACACGCTTAAGTGTTGTGTATTCATGAGCTGGAACCGCGACAGGCCCTTGGTATCTATCTCTGGCAGTCAAGTCCAGACACGGGCCTACCGCACCAACTCGCAGGAGTAAACAGTGGAGGTTAAATCCCCCGCTGAGACGAGTGAGGGAAGAGGAGTAGAACACTTGGGAAAAAAGGGAGGGAGGACCATCAGAGGGCCAGTCATGTATGTGCATGCTTGTGAGAAATTCCAGGCAACGAGAAAGTTCGGAGGTGGTTTTGGACCTAATTGGGACTATAAACGTTCACGCTGGTAAACATGAGGTCGATCTCATGTTTGTTCATCTAGAAATAGATGTCAAACCAACATTCTCCACATCGTATCAGACGCCAGCATTTAAACCAAGGTTATTCCCAATCGTTTGCATTAATGCAACACCTAAATTCATCTTTGAAGAGACAACATATGAATTGAGTTGTGGTTCAGGTCAGAATTAACAGACCCCACCCAGTCTGGGACTAATTTTTGAAAATGTGTCACTGACAGAACTTGGCTTAAACCACATGAGTAAACCATTGGGATCATTTCTGGTCACTCCAAACACAAAAATACGAATGTTTTGTTGTGGTAAAAAAAAAAAAAACACAAAAAACAGAACATTTTGTTTCCCATAAAACAAATTGCTAAGCTAATGTCTAAAGTTCCATTTTCCCAAAATTGAAGAAGAAAAAAAACTTCCACTTATTCAGTGGCACTAACAGAGTAGAGCATAAGCGCTGCCACCAAGACAGAAAATGTCTTTATAGGTGCTTTCTTTTTAGGAATAGCAGTGAATGATTAGTGATCAATTTTTAGTGCCATTAACAACGATAGACATCTACCAGTTTGAGGGATCCCAATTGTAATGACTGGTACACGGTCGAATGGTCGCCGGTCTTTTGGTCACCGATCTTTTGGTTGCCGGTCTTTTGGTCGCCCGGAAGGTAAGTGATAATTACCATTTAAATCGTTGCTCAAATTCCCTAAATACAAACTGCGAATGACTATTTAGTCATACTTAATGCCCTAGTAATTATTAGGCTAAAGAAAAGCTCCAAATTTCCCGGACTTTTATTTTTTGTTGGAGAACTTGTTAAGACCCTGACTGACGTAGCTTCTTATAGGGACAACGCATGTACATACAAACTCTTATACACTCACAGGTCGGCTCAGTGAAACTGCTCATGGCCATTGATGGCTTTTATTGATGCGTAGACCGTGTTGTTTTACCTTGTTTTGTCGCCGGTCTTTTGGTCGCCCCTTGTCGCGGTCGGGGCGACCAAAAGACCGGCAACCAATCGACCGCACACGGTTTGAGGGATCCCAATTGTAATGACTTGCATGATGATGTCTACTGCTGTCTAAGACAGGCAATGCGTTGAAAAAATGACTGGTAAGCTTTTCATCACACTCGTACATCTCTGTTGAGTGAGACTCACTTGTGGCACTTCATGCCACGCTTGCATGCTGAAATCATTTCCACTCGATGACGATTCAAACTCCCAGTTTTATGGAAATTCTGGTAAAACTCCAATTTGAATAGCTACAATGGCGTTTCAAATTTTATTACATATTATAATAGTGCAATTTTCCAGAGCAACCCCTTAAAGGGATATACTGAGTCACTTTTCATTTGCATTTTTTAACTTTAAATGTACTTATAAAAGTTGAAAAGACATTTTCCCCCTAAATAATCCTTAACGAGAAATGTTTACAGTATTCACTGCAGTGAGAGCCAAATGTGGTTAAAACAAACATTTTATTTTGCCTTTGCTGCAGCTTGTCTCAACTTGAAGCAAAAAAACAAAATATCTGATCTAACACTTGATAGACAACAAAACGGGTGGTAGTACCAGCTAGATATAAACGAGAAGCCTCCTTCTTTTTGGCCGTTCACAGGCTGGCTTCCTCGTGTCGAGACCCCTGGCTCTTTCAGTCAGAGACTGTTTTGAGGAATTTGTTATTGTGAGCAAGCACAGAATTCTTAGCAGCACAACTTTTCTTCCAGGAACCGCTATCCACTTTCTCTGTGTGCATATAGCCACACACACACACAGTCACAGCAAGCACAAGCACATTACTTGGCAACGCGCTAAGTAAGTGACCCACGCTTTTAAGAATACAGCCGAGAGCCCTCATTGGTGTGTTGGTGTGTGCGTGTGCGTTGGGGGGGGGGGGGTTTCAGGCAGGATTCCTCTGCAAGGAGGCTGATAAACATGGCTGAAACAGGATCTTTGGAGCACATTGTGTTCCTTCACCACTGCGGAATATAAAGACTTCTCACTTCCTGCAAACAGTTAACCTTCATGTTTATTCTACTCAAAATTTACAGGAACTCACCATCTTCTCCAGGCGTAAATATCGCCCTCATCTTCCCTCTCCTGGGTGTGTTAACAACAAAAGTATCAAAAACATTGTGAGCGCAGAAGTGAGTCATTGAGGCTAGGGACCCGCCATGAGAGGCACAAAGTGTCCTTGTCGTCACACTATAAAAGGACCACCATGCAAAGGCTAGTTTAACTTTTTTATTTTTTTATTTTTTTAACTTCACTAACATCCTGGAAAAGTACTATGGACAACATAATGAGCTATGAGGTTATACACACTATTTATTTATACTAGGGGCGACACTTTAAAATGCTAAATCAAGATTAATTAGAAAATAATTGAAAAAATGAAGACATATTAATCACGTCTGAATTCCAAACAGCACAGAATTTTTTTTCAGGAGTTGATTTCCAAGTACATCGACTACACTGATGTGTACATCAGAGCTTGGCTGCTGGTTACAGAAAATGATAAATATATAAAGAATCAATTTTCAATGAAAAAAATACTGAAAACTCCCATTTACCTGTTTTGGGGGGATTTATATCAAGCGGAGAGGAACTATTTTCACTTTAAGGACAGTATTTAAAATATTTACATTTTTAAATAATACATTTGACATGCTTATAGCTGTAATATTTGATAAATATACACATTTTGATCATTGTACTTGTGTATTTGTATATCTGTATAAGCGCGAAAACATGTTTTGTGGTAGTTATAATGGGGTGATCATACTTCACGTTTTTTGTTTATCGCGGCCATGTCTGGTCTACATTAACCGCGATATTCGAGGGATTACTGTATTTTCTAGTTGTTTTTCTACAGTTTTGTATTGAAATGTAATGGAAAAATTAAAAATTCTTCGGAGTAATTTCCTCAGATGGTTAGGTTAACTCAATCTGTGTGTTTGGGGGGCTATCAACATACAAGTCATTTTTTTACAGGGAGCACTGGCATCCTATGTTGACAGCTGGTAGGTTACGCAGTTTAACTACACTGTGAAAAAATAAAATATCTAGGACAGTTGTTTTTAAGGAGAATGCTTGGAAATACTTCCGTGATGTAAAATCAATGTTTCTGTTTTCCCGCTGTGCTAGTCCAAGGCAGTCCAATTGGCATAAATATCAACATTTTTTCTAAATTATTGTAGTTGCCACAATCGCGCTCTTACAAGAAAGGGTTCAAATCGAATCTTTTAAAACTTACACAAGAAGAAAATCCTACATCCAGACGCAATCCCCTCGATTCTCAGGATCGTTAAATAACCCGATTACCAAGTAGTGAAAGGCCACCATTAAATGTCTCAGCTGATTTTTTTTTTAACAAATATTTTTTTTCAACCCAGAGTAAAAGCAACATGACAAAACCTCTCTTTCATTAAGAAACCACTACTACAAATGTCAAGAAGCAAAGGGAATACAGTATAAAGTGTGGGTCAAGATCCGGTCGCTTGGCAAATATATAACAATGAGCAGTCTGGGAAATATACTGAAGTCACGGTTATCAGTATGCCCCACCTCTGTCCCGTAACTACAAATTCAATCTGTTGACTACGATTAAGTACGGAGGCGCGAAAAAGAAGGGAGGAAGTCTTTCCAGCTCGGAAGGGCGGCTTTTGTTTACCAGCCACAGGGGAAGCATGGTAGGAGCAAGTGTCGAATTACAACCTTAAAACAGGCTCGACGCCTGTCAGCTGACCTGCCGTCATTGGATGGCAGCAGCCGCTACCCACGCCGGGCCCTGTTCTGACCAAACCCAAAGCTACAACCATTATTTTATTACTTAGTGAAGGACAAAACAACAAGCTTGGGGAGGGCCAGGCAACTAAAGGTCACAGCGGATTAAGCTCATTCACTAATTCATTAACTACAACACTGCACTGTCGTGTGTTATTTCAAAGTCATAGCAGATTTTAACAGCCTATAGTGCAAATCTTTGGATTAGTTTGACTTACTGTTTGGACTATAAAATGTTACGAAGTCTCTAAAATAAGTGTTGTACAGCGGGTCGTTGTTTAATGATGGAGTTCCAGCCCTATGGTAGTGACCAGAAAGAAATTTGTATGCCATTCAAAAAGCACAATTAACTACTGAAAATACTGAAGACCTGTCAGAATTACCTATACATATATTTGAATGAAAACACTCTCAGGTTATGGTCACTAATGTAGAAGCTATCGAAGGGGCAACCTCATGTATGGAAAATTAATCCCATTAAGTGTTATAAAACCATGCAGTATCAGAGATTGGCAAAAGAGTTGTCTTAAACACAGAGCAATCTCCCATTCACTTGCATTTAAATTTCATCATTAAAATGTTTACAGCCCGGTATAAACTTTGAATTTTGTCTGCATGGCAAGAAGATTGCTGCCTAACAATTGCAGAGAAGTGAGCTTTCTTTGTACCAAAATCGTTCAAGTTGTAATTACACTTTAAAAAAAAAAGAAGTCAAAATGCATGAGTTTTTGTGCCACGGCGCCAAACTATCAAAGTGCCACAAATAATTAGAATACATGAGGTGGGATACAATTGTATGTTCAATTGCTGTGGGATACATTTTGTTTGTGTGTTTTTTAGTTTTCCTAATGTAAGGTTTGTAATGATGACGCTTTAAAGTCATATTCCAGGCCGACCAAAGAAATCATAAATGAAGCACCCTTTTGTAAAATAATGCATTTTTCTTGTTTTTGGAACATTGATGTCACGGTTGCAAACTTGTTTCTGCCAGTAAGTGGGCAATGATTCAGCACTGGCTTGCTGGTACATGTGAGCCAACACATATCACACTGGCTTGGGTTTAAATTTTTTTGGTGGAGAATTTGGCACGTATCGCATGCAGTGCGGCTGGATTCAATAAGACATGTTTGTGTCCTTTTGTCAAACAATAGCACATGGCTACAGTGTGCATACTTTGTTAAAGCTTTTGGGTATGCGAACAATAGCCTGACCACTGGGACACAATGTGCAACCAAGGAGTTCTCCGTATTGTGGTCCCGAAAGCGTCCAAAAAATGAAATACGTTTAATCTCTTCCAGATTTTTCTAACAAAAAAAAAAATAAAGACCAAGATGGCGGGAAAAAATGGCTCAACAATACCTGCGTTTGCCTTGCTCTGGAGAATTAGGAATGGAGGAAGATCTGAAGGGCAATCTGATGCTAGTGATGGATACAGTTGGGGCAGGGATAGAGTAAACCCTCTGGACCAGTACCAGCACATCCTGGTACATAAAACCAGCTTGCCCTAGGCCCTCTATAGCCTCCAGGAGAGAATAGCATTGTCTTTCCTTGAGAGGTAAGCTTTCCACCCTCCTACTAGAACCATCACAAGGCAATACCTGAGGGGTGTAAAGTTGTGGATTTTGACAAATGCGTTGACATGAGTTCAAAAGCCTGAAGAATGTTGTTAGTCAGCGGTATAAATACACACCTGTTCCATATTACTGTCCTTAGCATCCCTGCAAATTTCAAGCAGACCAAAGGTCCGACAAAGCGGGTATGGTGTGAGACATTTTGCCGCAGAAACACTTGGTGGTGCATTGGCGACTTCTGAAGGGTGTTGAACTTTCCGGCTGAAGTGCGTGTTGAGAATAATATTGTAGCCTTGGTTGTCAATTGACAGACTTTGCCTACACACACAAAAAAAGTTTACAATTTTGCATACATGTCCATCATGATGTAAAACAAGGATCAGAAGTTAGAGGAATAAGTTTGCAGAAATGTTCATATTGCGTGTTGTCTAACTGTAATATATGAGACATTCAAGGAAAGTTAGAATGCAGAACAGATGTGCTCCCTGCAAGTAAATTTTATACAGTTGGGAAGTCTGTTCCTTTTGCTTTCTGACACTGCAACATTAGTATAGGACATGAATTTACAAGACACAAAGCACAGTGAGTGTGTCCACCTCACTATACTGACTGTTGTGGTTTTGCTTTCTTAAAGACTGGTGAACTATAGTAAGTAACAAAAATCTGAATTGATAATGTTTCAATATACCATATTTTCTGGACTATAAATCACTTTTTTTCATAGTTTGCCTGGATCGACGACTTATACTAAAATGTGACTTATATGTCCTTTATTTTTTAACCCAACCCAACAAACAGCTTGTAATTTTACGTTTTTAAGGCCACAGTCATCAAAAAACTGCTAATATGTTACTTTGACAGGAGACTATTTTGTTTCTTGTTCACTATTAATCATTTTAACTACATCCACACACAAGAAACTAAAATCTTCTCCTTGTCACTAATTGCTGTAGGGTAACGAGCATTTCCAGGAGTTGAAAAACAACATTTTAAAGCAAATATTGCTGTTCCAAAAGAAATCTGAAACATCATGATGGAAAAGTTTGATTTGAATAGATGACTACTACATGCATTCGAGAAACGCTCCAATCAAACACCTTCCCAATGTGACATCACCAGAAAAACACATCCACGGCCATCACAACTGGGTAACTGATTTTTGTCAGATTCTATTCTTTCCTTTACTTTCATTGGCCCCCATTTCATTGTCTGTATGATTTATTTTATGTGCCCGAGTGGACATTGTTCCCTGATTTCTTAAACTCAGGCAAAACCTTTCTGGGGAGCAATACCTCCAAGAGCATTTAAAGAACTTGAAAAACAGCTTTTATAATTACACAGCACATTGTTTATAGTAGTACTGATTTACGACTAAGTCTTTCCACATGTCACAAAGAATAGAATGGTAGATTATTGCTGAGTCAGCGCCAAAAGCCCTCTGTGACTGGATCTGCTCTGCTTGTTGCAGCATGTTTCTGACGTGGGAGCAATTGGAGCAGCAAGATGATGCACACGTACAACAGACAGGTTTATTTATTGTGGATGTGGACCACTGGAAAAATAGTACTGGAACTGCTGTTGTTTTCGCTTATTGCCTCCTTAAAATTCACTCTTCAATACAGTATTGCTGCCCTTGATTTTGTCCAAATTTACTCTGGCAAAAGATGTTGCCTATGACAACAAATAGAAATACTAAATGATTGAGGCATGTGCTGTTGGGGCCTTTAACGCATGAATGGTATGACACTGTACATGCATCGGCTATTTCATAATTCACTGACAGACACTTAGAGACAGGGAAGGTTACAATTATATATACATTATTTGAATATACTACCTACCAAATCCCATTTTGCTCCATCCATAAATAACTAAGTTTAGTCAGTGTCCTCACATAGAAGAAAAAGTAGGAAAAAAAAGTTAAAACTATGGACCTCCTACCTGGCGGTCCCCCAAACTTTTTGGAGGGGATAGTCACTGGGGGAGAACAGGGAAGGTAAAAACACAATATTTTTGGAGGCCCTTTGCACCAAAAAAGAAATGACATTTTGTGTTTGACTATGAGGAATAGGCCACGTTATTTTAACCCTAATCTCACCCAGGAGTTTAACTGATATTGACCATTATTACATATTTATTTAATATAATGACTAAAGTTTAGCCGAACACATTAGTACACGACAGCTGGCATTTACCAAATATGGACATCCGCTGTCTATTCAAAGCCCTGTCACACTAATTAGATAAAAATGTTTGTCACATAACACCGTTTAAACCCATCAACTGGCCAAAGATCAGTCATCATCATAAACGTGCACTTCATTGTATTATTGAAGTGGAACAATCTGTACTGTACAGTGGGAGAGGAAGTTACTTCCTTTTTGGGAACAAGTGAGTGGGCAGCAGACAGGTAAGGAGTGGCCGGCTGCTGGCGTCACAGCACCTAGGTGAATAATCTTCACAGGTATTTCCGCTTCAACCGCAGCCCACTCAGGGTCACGTAGCAAAGAGGTGTGGGTGGAACGAGCCTCCGTGCAGCAGGAATGATAGGGGTGAAAAACCCCCTCGAGTGTCACGTAGCATTCTTTAAAAGAGGAATTTTACCAAGCATAATGATGCCTGAATTGTGTTTTTTTTTCCACTGTAATCAATCCTCGGATCCTGGTGTGGTATGAAGAGCTATTCCACACACACAGTAAATATGCCTAAAAGAATTTGTGGTTATGTGAGTCAAAATTGATGGGGGGGATTTGAATGGCCCACTCTTCCAACGTGATTTACAAAAGCGAAAGGTGCCGAAGCCACCATGTGTTTCCAATCACCTTCCTTTGGCTCCCTCTCACACTCGCACTCCCTAAACACTCCAGAAAAAAATAGAGTGTTTTTCCCCCCCTCAGCTTGCTGGAAATGACCTAACGACTGCCAGGAAGAGGAATGTGAAGCCTTCCCTGGAGCTGTTCGTGACGTCAGCACATTGAGGAGGCCCCAACGCTTCCGCCAGCCTGGATATTCCAGAGTGCACTCACGACTCCCAACAGCTGGAGTCCACTGCTGCCTCGCTCCCACTCCAAAACAAGCCCCAAACATACACAGCCCCCACCTATCTGGACTCCATGTGAGGGACTGCGAGGCACATCTGGGCCTTTGGTGCTGATATGGGGGTGAAGAGGGCAAAAGGCAGGGGTTTACAGTGAGGAGACACAGCTGTTATATCTAAGATGGGAATCACACTGCAGATTTAAGTGCCAAATTGTGATTTAATGCCTGTATCTGATTTTACATACATTCTATTTCCATGTATATTTCATGTAACACATTGCCTATATTTTCTTATATTTTTTACTTTTTCCACTGTGTTTGTAGCTAGCTCAGTATTGCCTGGTTTTGAAAAGATATAAACCAAAAAAAGTCAGTATACTTTGACTTATTTTCGGGCTCAATTGGTATTTTCTGTTGATTTGAACAGATATGGTTAACATTTGTATATTTTTGATAATCCATTGTATTGATGCTACACTCACAATGGCAGATATAAATATATATATATAGTATATATATATATATATATATATATATATATATATATATATACATATATATACATATATATACGTATATATACATATATATACATATATATACGTATATATACATATATATATATAGTAATAGTGTCATTAGAACTATGAATTTTTTACATTTTCATAATTATCTTATGGTGTACTTTATATTTATGCATAGATCCTGGCGGTTTACGTCCAAACAAGCACACTCCCTCAATGCATCTTGTTCCCCTTTTGTCCAAAATGTTGTGAGTCAACATGTCCCCCCCAATGTGTTGTTGTGCAATTGCCTCAAAGTGTCCTTTTTTTCAAACTGCTGCCAAGAAATGAATTTGTCCCGTACTGAAAAAAACTCCAAAAGAGGGAAACGCAGGAAAGTGTTTTTACTGAACACACACTTTTCTGTCACGTTGGTGCAAGTTGTTCCTCTTATTTCAGCTCACAGAGTGTACTTTCTTCAACCGACACTGAGATGTTGCCTATTTCAAACATAAAGCATGCACGCCGACGTCAAACGTGTACAAGCAATACGATGGCAAAGATCTTGCTATTGCCAGGCAAATATAAAAAAGATGACTTTACATCAACCTCTCATACAAATGAGAGGATGTCTGCAGATTAAGGAAGCCCAATACTTTGAAAGACATAAATAAACTTTAAAGCTTCAAGTGTGATAACACTTACACATTATCAGTTTCCATATATGTTACACTACCAATTAGCTCTTTCACCCTTGACTTACTACTTGAAAAAAAAAGAACCTTTCAGTTAAATGCAAACACACGGCTATGTTGTACATTATAGTAGAAAAAGGGGCGGGAGAGGTCTTAAAATGTTTTTATTTTATTTTTTTCATCACACCCTTTGAGCGCTTCCACCGGTGCCTGAAGTGTTTATTGCTTTATTTGTTACGGCCCATTAGCGTTGCCGATTAATTTTCTGCTGGCATGAGTGCATTTTTTTAAAGGTTCATTTTGGTTACAAGTCAATGCAAGTGCAGCACAGACACACTGAAAGGACCAGCTTTATGTCAGTGAAATACACTGATATGGGTACTTTGGAATGTACACGCAAATATATACAGTGGTACCTCGACATATGAGCATTTCGAGATGCGAGTAAAATTTCGAGCAAATAATTATCTCTAGATGCGAGAAAAATTTCGAGATACGAGAAAGCCAAGTGGCCAAGACATGAGAGGCTGTTTATCATTGTAGCGCACTGTCTTTTTTGCCGCATCTCTTATATAACAGATATCTACGAGCACTGGGCGGAGCATTGGATTTTTTCCAGTGTTTTTTTCCGTCACTCAGCGCGAAATGCCGGAGCGATCGCTAATACGAGGAGTATAGTATATTACTTCTCGTTGGCCGCTCATAAGAACATCAGGGGCACTGGCTCGCTCCCCCGCAACTCCTCGTGTAATATCTCTGGTTGCAACTACCTCTTTGTAATGGCTCTGTGAGCACTGGGCGGAGCGTTGCATTTTTTCAGTGTTTTTTTTCTCCCCCTTAGCCCGTTAGCTCCAGTTAGCAGAGCGATCGCTAGTTCAAGACTACTTCTCGTTGGCAAGTGGTCGTGCGTTATCCTATTGTGAGGACATTTGTGTGCATCATTTTTGGAATATTTTGAAGGGAATACAACAGCAAACAGCCCATCGATAGCGAACGTGAGGTTGGAGGCGGGGCAAACAGCCAACCAACCGGCCAGGAGAAGGTATAAATATGTAAAACAAAATAAGAATTAAGTTTAGTGTAAGGTTAGATTAAACTTATTTTTGAGTGTGTCTGCATCGTAATCCAAGTTCATTTAAATTTGTTTATGTTATATTACGATTCACCGGTGCAAAGTCTCCCCCGCTCGCCCCCCCTGCCTAACTCTATGTCCCTCTCTCTACCCTCCGCGAAATCTGTCTAATTTTAGTTCTATTAAACACATTTTAGTAATATTAAACCACTAGTTATGTGTTACTTGGTTAACTGATGGCGATTAGAAGAAATAAAACATTTTTTTCCAATCCAATATCCTGTTTTTGGTGTTTTTTCAGAGGGTTGGAACAAATTAATTTGTTTTTAGTTCATTTCAATGAGAAACGTTCGTTCGAGTTACGAGAATATCGACATACGAGCTCAGTCCCGGAAGGAATTAAGCTCGTATCTCGAGGTACCACTGTACAAGACAGTTAAATAAATGTGATACTACAAAGCCATTACATATTGGCAAATGTAGCCCAAATTCTGCTTTTGAGTATTATCATGGGGAAATATTTTATTCTATTGTGTTGTTGAATAGTATTCTGACATGTGAGAACTCTTTTGATGCATTTTGTGTGACTTCCACTGCATTTGAGCAAGAACAGTAACTGTTCTGTCTTTAAAATGAATTGCAATAGAATATTATCTATGTTAGAATTAACGGTGTGCACACACAATTAATAAAGGAAGGTTTCTTTGCCATAAGACTTTGGCAAAGTACTTCATATGAAGGTATGCGCTCACCAGGGTGGGTAGATGTGGATGATGTCTGCAGGCACCGGGCTGAGTTGGGCTGCGGTCTCCCTGCAGAGCATCACCAGTACATGCAGACTTTCATTGAGGAGGGGGTTGGTGTGACCAGGTGGCAGGCGGTGCTGGCAATGCACCAGTTGTGCGCCACACTCCTCCTGAACCTCTAGCACCTCCAACACCAGCACACCAGGCCTGTCCGCTGGAGAGGACAGCAACAACAACACAGATGTTGAGTGTATATACTGACTTTGTATACTGAGGGTCAACCTTCTGAATGAGGAGTTAGTTGTTCACTTTTAAATTGTATCATTCGGTGAAGATTAACAGGGAAGCTGTGATTAGAAGTAGCTCATTTAAAATGCAAGACTATGATGCCATTGTGCCACATTTTTTTATTAGTTGAGAGAGATAATACAGAAGGAAAAAAATGTGAGCGGCCAAATAAAGAGAAAGTATGTTGGCAAGGCGCAAGCTTCAGAGTGCAAAGTTGATTGCAGCAGCTTGTGAAATGGCAGCTTGTCAGCTTGAATACAATGAGGCTTTGTGCGTATTACCCATTTACTGAATGTGGCTGGAGGGGGTATTTTACTGTGATATGTTTAAACAATATCAAAGAGTAAACAAGAGAGCTATTATTACAGTTTTCAAACCCAGGTTGCATTTTTGACCTGTGTTTTAAATGCCACATGGCAAACATGTAAGAATAATGTAGCTCCCAGTGTGTTGTAGAAGAAACCTTGGCATTTGATTTACATTATTTTTTTAGCCAACATGAATTGACGACATCATGACGGTAACTGCAGGTGATACAATTAATGTTTATGTAGGTTTTAGTTTGTGGGAGTGTACAGTTGTCATCATCATGAGTTCCTGATATGTTGCGACTTGTAGATAAAGCAATAAAGACATTGGAAGGAGCTTTGAATTTGGTGATGAGTCAACTGAAATAGTTACAAATTGTTTCAGTTATCAGTTTGGTGTACTGTGTACATGCTATTACACTAATCTGAGCTACCAAATGGATACCTCATTTGTTTTCTTACTACCAACTGTCAACTATAAGTCACTATTTGAAGACACCCTGTGAGGTAATTTGGTACACCGCAGAAGGAAAATAAATAGTGGGCAGTTTCCTGTAACTTATAGTGACTTTAGAGTATGTATACTTCCACAGCATGGCTTACACACTCACCTATAGTGTGATTGGTAGTTTCGAACTTCCTGCTAATGAGGAGAATGGCAACCAGGCAAAAAATGTGACAACCTGAATGTATATTACTGTCCATTTTACACGGAACACTTGCAAAAATCTTTCATGCTGAATCCATTCTGAATTTGATAGCTACCATGAGTGTAATAAACACAATGTGTATCACCAATGGTTTATTTCTGTTAAAGGCAATTTCCCATGCATGAAAGGTATAAACGGAGAATGAGGAATCGAAGTTAAGAAAGGTGGTAAGATGACTATGTAGAAGACTTGTTAAAATCCAGGTCAGGTATGTCAATTTTAACAGCAGACACTCACTTCGCCCATGCTGCTGGGCTAAAAGTAAATGTTGACATCAGACAATTTACAACATCAAAGTAGTGTATTTTTGGTGTCGCTTTTCTGCCTGAAGGGCACAACAACAAGTGAAGGTGAGCCACAGATTTCCCAATTTTTGCCAGGAGCATGAGAAGCTGAGCATAGAAAAGAAATATCAGAAAGCCTAGTTCTTAATGTGAAGTTTAAAAGGGAGGAGTCCTCTAAACCTTCACCTCTGCGGTGAAGCATGGAATTGGGTGATTCCAGTTTTCTGCCTGAAACTGTACAATCAAACTGAAATTGTGATTGTTGTGTCCTGTGCCAAAAGCAATGGTGGCTTATAACATCCCATTTACAACTCTTTCCTTGGCCTCCATATAAAAAATTAGGATGACCATGAGTGTCGCATATATTATAATATTTTGAGATCAAAGGCTCAGCACTGTTTTGTCTCCACACCTCCAGTTTTGCTTTTACTGAGTGAGAGGCTGAATTGTGAAAGTTACAAATGATACCTTCAGTGTCTGTCCAGTTGTCTGAGGTGGAGTGGTGCATCCACAAGCTTACAGCTGACCTTTGCCTGCAATTGAGTCGATTCAGCCGCTCTGCAAGACCCCCACTGTGCAACATACATAGAAATACAAAATCACACAAAGATGGTGAATGTGATAGGCATATGTGCTACATTTTGTAGATGAAGAAAATTCTCAGTAAGACGACAAACCACAGATCAAAATGATTTTAACCGTGCTGTTGCCCTTTAGGCAGGTGTTACTTTTATCAAACTCTAGAAACAACTCAGAGTTATCATCTTGATATCTTTCATGCTTGCTTACTTTGTTTGCTCCTTATGTAAAGGAATAACATCAAACATGCTGGACTGAATCTGGATTATTATCCACTTATGAAAGTATGGAGCATAAAAACTTCCTCCTTACGGTTGCAATCTTCTCTTTTTTTTGGCCGAATCTTCTGGGGTCTTGGACTGCTGGTCAAATGCTTTCTTAGGTGTCCGTGACATGGCGTGAACGCATCGAACCCATTCACTGACAGACCTTTTGATTCCTTCACTACTTTTGCCTTGAACACTTTCACTGTTTAGTCTGCCAGTAGATAGTATGTCACCAGTCTCTCCATCAGATGCAAATCCTGAGATGCCCACCTGAATCATGCATATGGAAAAGAAAGAATACATTAAATCAGGGTCACTTTCTGCCTAATTTAAGGATTATTAAATTAGTGAACAATGATGTATGTAAATATTGAGACACAACAAGAAAGGTTTTCAAATGACATAATTTGATAAGGAAAATCTAAAAACATTTGTCATTCACATGACAACAATGGTTGCAAACGTAAAACTGAGTGTTAGTGGTATCTGTCTCCCATACAATAGGTGGCTGTTCTGTCCCAATAAATATTTGCCAGTGAAGGGGACGAATATATTGATGACATCACAATCTCAAGCCACTTCATAAAAACAATAATAATTGGTTATCTTCTACTCCAGGGGTGTCAGACTCGGGTCGGTTCGCGGGCCGCGTTAACGTCAACTCGATTTCATGTGGTCCGGACCATTTTGGATATAATATTTAGATTTTTTTTATAAATGGATTAAAAGAACTGGATTAAAATCCCTGAATATTCAGTTTTTTTATAGATCTAAAACAATGTTTATTTTAGCTTTTTTAAAATATATTTTTAGATTTTACAAAATGATTTTTGAACTAAAACACAGAAAAAAATGACTAAAAAATTACAATTATTGATTTAAAAGGGGGAAAATCAGGAAATTTAATATACATCTATACTCTTCATTTTAATTTGATCCTAAAACAGAAAGTCGGCACTCATGATTTACTTTCCTGGACCACACAAAATGATGCGGCGGGCCAGATTTGGCCCCCGGGCCGCCACTTTGACACGTGTTCTACTCTGTAAGTGAACGATCAGAGACATCAAATTAGCTGCCTGAATGGGTCACTGTAATCATGTCTACAAAAATTCAACCCCAAATGGTTGGATGCTAAAATGCTCACAAAAATACATTTGAAAAAAAAAACATGAAAAAGAGCATAAAATAGTTTTTAAAATCTCAATATTTTAAAATTTATTTTTATTTTACTATATATTCCCAGTGGTTTGTAAAAAAAAGTGATCATTTTATCAAAAAATATATGAATATAAATATTCTAAGATTAAAACACAAGGTTATTTCATGGCATAATTCCCAAGCCTTCTTTTTTTTTTGCTGCGTCACAGCTCATTGAAACTGATGCAATCAGATCTCATGGAAAAATCCACGATAAAACCCGAGTTCCTGTCATGTGTAGGCAAGACCAGCATACCAAGCTCTCTCATTTGAATCAACTTGACCCTGCTAGGCTGAGCGCCAGGCAACGTCACGCCGTAGCCAGCCGAAGAGAGTGAGAGAGAGAGAGAGAGCAAGAGGGAGGAACACTTTGTTCCTGGCCCTGGATCAAAAATGTCTTTTAACCCAGCACTGAAAGCATTCTGAGTACACCGCGTGAGCGTCCGCGAGCAACTTTTCCTGAACAAACAGTAGTAAAAAACAAAGATGTTTATAATCTGGCAATGACGGAGTGGCCATCATCCAGCCATATGGGGCAGAGGTTAGTGAACCTTAAGTGTCCAGCTTCAGGGGGTTTGGAAAACGGTTCTTGAAACTCAACACCCTCCTCACAACTCCGCCTGTGCACTTCCAGCGCAAGTACAACAACACACAAATCTGGCAGGCTTTGCTCCAGTGAGTCAGACACACATTTATCTGGAATCATAAACTTTTTGGGATCGGACCTGTCCGTCTGGATCCCGTTAGATCCGGTTTGATTTAGGATTGGCAGGGTCCCTACAAGCTTTCCAGTAAGCACTGGAACTTCATGTGAAGCAAACAGCTGTGTTGTGCTGTTCTTTTTGGAAACCACACAAATGAAAAACATCGACAAAGTGAAACAAGGGAGTTCAAAGCAACGTCATAATGCCCATCAATTTTGAGACTCCAGATCAGTGAGAAAGGGTTATTTTTCCTCTAAATGGGAAATTGCGATCAGGGGTAGATAAATATCAAAAGTCACTATTTACACGCAATAAGATGCTACTGCAGGACGGGAAATAGCAAACTTTCCACTTCAATTAGATATCTGCTAGAATTAACTGCATATGAATTGAACAGTACTGCATGAGAAGTAGACAACTTCAAGATTTATGAAATGCAATCAAGTGACAAAATATCTCTGCCAAAACCTTTTCATTTCCTCTCCATTGTGTCGGTTAGAAATATTCAATCAGTGGTGAATTTTGCTTTATTGTAGTGGTAACATGTATAACCATTAAGAATGTAAAAAGGCTATTTAAGTTTATTTCTATAGTTTGAGGCTGGAAGATTTTTTTCATTATTTCCTTGGAGAAAAATTCTTCAGGCATTACAACTTCCATTTCACTGAAGAAAAAAGTTTGACTTTTGAGGTTCCACTGTATACACAATCTAAATAGTTTCCCTAGTTGTGTTCAGCCATGTCCTATTATATTTGTTTTCTACTTTGTATATACTTGCAGATGTATATATACACAGTTTTTCACAGCACTTCCATCGCAAAAGAAGATGGTGACTCAGTGTCCTAAAATAAAGACTTGTTGAGAAGTATCATTGCAGATTCGGGCAAAACATTTCATTTTATTTCTTGAAGTTTGTAACCACATGCCTCCAGATCATGATCTTTAATATCACTTGACCCCAGAATGCTGACAACAGCAAAAACAAAGTGTGACAAGGGGAAGTAGCCAGCTCTAAGGGAGGGATGCTAATCTGTCATGGGTTTCCTTTCAACAAACTCAAGAACTTCCTCCCAACATTCTACTTTAGTCTTAAAAACGGTTGAATCTGCCAGAAAAGCCAATACACGCAATCATGTATTTCCGTGAGCCCAATGAGAAAGACGATAAAAAGAGGATTATGGACCCACAATCACAAAGGCTGCACTGACGGCAAGAGCACTTTAGTAAAAAAAATGCAAACAACAACCACAGAACATCTCTAATTTGTCCTGATGAGGCATGCCAATTACTTGAAATAACAAAAACGTTTGTGTGCAGTCATGAACTGGTGCACGCCACTCCTTGCACATTCTCTCCATGCCAGCCCAGCCTTTCACAAACACTGCACCTGAGAACAAGCAAAGCCTCCAGCGCTTGGGTCTGACCTCGCTGACATATAAAGCGTATATAGATACTAAACAGCCCTGTTAAAATACCAGGATTTTATGATACTAAAAAAAGGCGCTGAAGAACTGACTCTTTAAATGATTTCAGTGACATTGACAGTGATAGGCGTCAAATCCACTTCAACTAGGAGGGCAAGCAGTGAATAATCACAGGCACAACTTCAAGTCAAAATGTTTTGGCAGGCTAATGCCGTCAATGATAGAAAAAAGTTGACTCATTCACTGCCGTTCCTCCCAGTTACATTTTATTTGATGCCTATCACCATACATGTCAGAACGCAAGTTATTAAGGGTTGCTTTGAATATGGGGAGGGAAAGAAAATCAAAATATTCAGACCAAACTGCTTAGTAACAAAGAACTTATCTGCAAAAAAGGGGATCCTCCTAGAAGGGAACCAGATAGAACACAATCTGACCCAACTGGTCAACTGGTAAAATGGGATGACGTAAGGGAGGAAACAGATGGTGAATTTTCAGATGTTAACAGTTAACTGGTGAAATAAACTGGTTTAAGAAGATAATCTGATTGTAAATTTTCTCATCAAACCAAAGGACTGGTACCGTATTTTCACGACTATAAGGCACACTTAAAAGTCTTAAATGTTCTCCAAAATAGACAGGGAACCTTATAAACCAGTGTGCTTTATATATGGAAAAAAAATTAAAATGTGTCATTCATTGAGGGTGCGCCTTATAATGCGGTGCGCCTTATAGTCGTGAAAATACGGTAGTTTGATGAATAAATATGCAGCGGTAAGAAAGGAAGAAGACATTTTGGCGACAGTTCATTATCTGCATAAATAAGCCATTGTGAGAAAGGATCCATATATTATAACATTGACACCAAAACATTCCCGCAATAAGTGATTTTGCAGTGAGCCTTCACTTTAGAAAAAAAAAAACACTTACGCATTTTGCTTCTTGTAAAAGTTTTTTGTGAGACTACAACTGGAAACCCACAGTGACGTTAGAAAGAAGAAAAAAAGAAAGACGATAGTAAACATTCAGAACATATTAGTCAGCTGTGTGAATGGGTAACATTTGGGCCCAACTACTCGCCTGCCAAAGTAGACTCCTGCCCTAACGGAAACAAGTAATATATGTATAAATGGGAATAAAATAGTAAACATAGTTATCAGCTAAAATGGGCAGCTGCGATAATATAAACATTCAGACCCAAACAGATATCTAAATAAATCTGGGGTGAGATGGGAAACAGATGTTGAACATTAAGAAAGAAAGCTGATATTTCCCTAACTATTGACATTCACTATAAATATATATCATAATCATTATAAAAACATTGTGCTTTTAAATATGTCATCAATATCACAGCTGAACTACTTCATGGTCTCAAAAATATTTTCTTCCATCTACAAACATTCACTAGGCGGATAAGTGTCGGCCAGGGTATTATTGAAATTTCAGCCCGTGAACTTTGACAGTCTGGAAATCAACCAGAAGAGTCTAAAAAATTGCAAAGCAGGCACATCGCATTTTTCATCCTTCTGATGTCAAGTGTGCAGCGCTTCACCTAGTGGAGGAACTCCTCAATGCACAAACACATGCACACTCAAAATGTGATACAAAACATAAATCACACCCTCAAAAGATCAATATACTTATCTTCTGATACGCATTGTGCAAATAATATGCTACATCAAGTACACACAATCCACGTAAACATCATCTGACAGGAAGATTTGGCTTGCCAAATTAAACAGCTAAATAGCGCCATCTATTATTCATACATAGTAATGACTCCCAGATCAAAACTTTTAGCCACATTAAAGGATTGTAATCTTTTGGATAGGCTATTGTGATAATGTTGTTTACAAGCAAGTTGTCACTTCTATTGTCGCAAATACAAAGATTTTGCTCAAACAAAAACAACATATGAAAAGGAAAATGTTGTGTATTTTGCCCTATCTATGTTGCTGTTAGTTATCTTTGCAAAATTTGATTTGGTGTGGATATTTGCTGCTCTGCAGCTTTGTTACTATTCATTGTTTCATAAATTAATTTTACTCAGAAACACGACATAAAGATAAAGAAAAGGCCGTGCCAATGCGCCAAAATTTTCAGTTTGTTCAGAGCGTAAATACAATATTAATAGCAACGATATCAGCGTAACGATTTTCATAGAACAAAAATGGAACGCCTGTCTAATCTAGTCTAGTCCGAGATTAAATGTTACATGATGTTTTTGATCACACCACATTCCTGTGTGTGAGGCAAATATTTAGTTTGACATGAAAGTGGTTCACTCACATCAATAGGCTTAGCAGGAACTTCTTTGGATTCATCATCACAGGACGGCGACTCACAGTCAGAGATTTCCTGGTCACTGTCTTTTTCTACGTCCTGCTCCGACCCGTCTGTTTCTATGACGGTCATGTCAGCTATAGTGAAGATAGATGCAGGGAGAATTTTTCTGATTAAAGAAAAACAAAACAAAAACGGTGCTTATAGACTTTACTGTACCTTCATCATTGGTAAGAGTGTGAAGTGCTTTGGGGTGGGTCCGAGTAGGCACCGGGGATCTCCTTGCGACCCGAGACCGGTGATGTCGCTGTTGTTGGGCGTCATCCTTGTCTGACTGTTCACTGTCGCTGGAGGAGCTCCATGCAATGTCTACTGGGTCCTCATTCCGGTGGTCTACAGAAAAGAGGAAGATGAATCGCATGTTGTGGGAGCATTTAATAACTTTGCCTGATTCCTATTCTCCCCATGATTGCCCTAACAGAGCCCTGCTAATCGTAATTAAAAACAATGGAAAGTAGGCAAGGTACACCCTCAACTGGTTGCCAACCAATTGCAGGGCACACGTAGACAAACAACAATCACACCTGTGGAGAATGTTCATGTTGTCTACCATGCATATTTTGGGGATTTGGAAAGCACCTGGGAAACCCAGAGAAAACCCACGCATGCACGAGGAGAACGTGCTAACCTCAAATAGGGATTGAACCCTTGATCTCAAAACTGTGAAGCAGATATGCTAACCACCATCCCATCCCCATGGACAAATATTAATTATGTCAAATGAGGTAGTGACAATGAACATTTGTTGTCTATTGTGTTGACTATCAACAGTAAACGTATTGTAAAAAAATCTGACATAACATTTTTATTCAAAATCATATTGTACCTGAAACTGACGAATGTGCCAAATTTCTTTCAAAATGCAGTTTTCTTCCTGAAGTATTCACATCCTGCAACAAAGCATTAAATTCCATCACAGGCATTGTAATTGTCATCCCTATGCACACATGTGGGCGTGACTACTAGTAATTAAAATATAGACATAAATAAAGTCACCTTGATGAACGTAGAGTCCGAAAAACTTTTTCCACATTTCTCCCAGCTCCTGGATAAAGAGGCTGACGAAACTGTGGATGGTTTTCTCACTTCTCTTACACCGCATTCAATATCATCCGGGAAGTAGACATACTTTAAATCCTTAGTCCACTTTTTACGCTACACATACAGGAACGCACAAAGGAGTGAACGTGCAACATGTCTTCATTAAAATCGACATTTACTGTAAAATGTAATATGTAGAGACGCTAACTAACCTCATCAGCAACAACAGCAAGCTAGTTTCTTACCTTTCTCGAAGACATGCTTTGTAAATAAAGTTTCACCGGAGACTAAGGCTACTTTGAAGGGATTCCCGTACCGCATAATTCTTACTGATAATGAGAATTTAAACTGTAATCTCGCAATGTTTGGAATCCAAATTGATTAGAAGAAAATGAAACTAGTTGACTGGTGCGCGGTGAGTTGACGCATTACATGTCAATAGTTTCGTTGGATTTATCTACCGGCGTGCCCCGACATTAGGGATAAAGAGAGCCAACATGGCGCCGTCTTATGGTTGGAGACTCTAGTTTCACCTAATAAATCCACACAAGACTAGACTTAATTTGATTCAATGGACTCAAACATTTTATTACAGCAAATGCATCCGAATCTCAACAACTTTCAAATAGCAGGTTAAACATACAAAAGCTCACTTAACATACATACTTGCTTTTCTTATTAAATACATAAAAAGGTCAAGTTATTCACAAATGAAATGCAAACATGCAAAAAAAAGGTATTTTTTTCTCCAGGGAATGCATCATAAGTAGGATATGGAAGGAAAAAATACATTTACCATTCATTAATTATAGACAGCAAAAAATGTTTTACATTCTTTTTCATTTACACAATAATATATGACTAAAGCGTTATGGTGGACTGTTCAGCTGTCTATTAGTAATAATGCAATACTAAGGAGGGGATACAATGTACTTACTGGAATATATAGCGTGAAAAAACACTCAGTGGACTGACCGTTAACACCAGAAACTAACCGCTAAGAATTATCTATCACAAGATGTTTGAAAACTTAAACTGTTGCATTGTAAGACTATGCCGAAAAAAGTGTCTTCCTTCCTGACGTTTATAGCATATTATCAATGTAACCGTTGTGGTGTGGCATGTCGTTGCTGAAAACACATACTACTTTAATCATACAGTGGTGTTGTTCACAATTCATGTGTCTTTTAATGTCCGTCTTCACACGGACGCAGAATGCAGAATCGATGTCTAAGGCTCCAGAAAAATAATAAATATGGCGAGGGTTTCTGGACAGATTGTCCAATACACTCAAAATGTCAGTGCAACAACACGTGCTGGAAGGAAGGTAAAAATAAGAGCTACTATGAGCCCTTTTTGGGCTTTTTGCTTATTGCAACCTTGTGGATTATAATATGGACATTAAAACAAGGAAAAAAAATGGAACGCGGACAGCAACAATCTCAGCATTTCATCGAATGAAACATTTGATAGTCCTTGTGATGATCTGATTTCCACTTTGTGACCACAGCAAAAAGTCACAAAAACATCGAACAGTGAAAGGAGGGATATACTTTTAAAAAAAAAGTGTATAAAAAACAAAAATAAAAAAACGATGATGGTGCCTCTACTTGGGAAGTGGCTTTAAATTGCTCAGTCTTTAAAAGAAAAAAAATAAATGGGAGGAAGCATTCTCTCACATTAAATACAAGTTTGGGCCTGTTTCAGTCAATATTCATCCTGTTCCTCCTCTTGTTGTTGTTGTTGATCATCATGCAGCACCTCGTGGACTTCCTGATCGACATCAGGACCATCTCCTTCCGCCAGTTCGTCACCTCTCTCCTGATGAAGAAAGAACTGATAACTACATAGACTCCCAATCCTCCAAGTATATTTACATTTAGTTTATAAGGTTAAAACGGTACAACTAAAATGTAATTTTGGTCCAGTCGCTGAGTCATCTGATTTTGAGGATCCACTGAAATCAAGTACTGATACGATTCCTTGGCATACATTAAATGAACCTATTTGCGTTTTGTTAATAAACCTGACCTCAGATTTGATAGCCCTTGCCAAATAGAAAATAATGCATTATTTCTTTAAACAGAAAGATCTGGAGTTTTACTTTCATTTTTGAACTATTTTCAAAGCAGCCATTATCTGGCAAAAAAGCCCGGTTTGCTGTTCTACTGACCTGATCGTCTATAGTGTAGAGAACTTGCATTAGCTGCTCAACGAAGGGAGCATTGTTTTGACCCTGCTCTTGGCATAGGAGCTCCACCTCTCGCAGTTTGCTAAAGTAAAAGTCCCGTTCCTTCTCCACACCTTCCAGGGCCACCTTTAACATGTTCACCTACCAACAACAATTACAAGTTGATTAGTTTACAGACCTTGGAAGAATCAACATGCATGTTTTCACAAACGGATAGAACTTCTAGGTGTCATAAAATATGTAATAATAGGAATAGCCCTCTTTATACTAACATAGTCATCAAAGTAGAGGTAACTCATTACAAGACTCATCCCTCCAGAGGGGATAGGAATAAAGTGTTTGGGATTTTTGCACAAACACTGAAACTGGCCAATTTTCAAGAGTACATCAACATTTAAAAAGTTGATCTTTCTGTTGGAAAAGGAGTCAGGTGCTGACGGCTTGATTCCAATCGAACAGATTCTGATAAAAGCTTGGACAATACATGTTTTGGAGGTCAGGAACTGTGCTCCAAGGCCTGGTGGTGTATGGATTAGCTTTTGGATAGAGACTCAATCAGTAGCCTTGTTAAAGTCCTGTATTGATTGCTTCACTTTGTTGCAGACCATATGTTAATGTGCATCCCTTTAAGAAGATTACATTGTTGCCTAACAGTGGATTTAACTGATTGGATGGACCTACTCAATGACAATTTGATGGAAGACACTAAACAACATTTCTGTATTGAGCTACTATATTTTTAGGATTAGTCAACAGGTTATGGTTACCTGGTCAGTAAGTTGTGTGACCTGCACATCCAGCTCCTTCTCTCCTTTAGCAGGAGTTGTTGGCATGGGGATTCTTTTGGCTGAAGAGGGTCTGGATGTTGGGGTCGCCGACTTTGGGGTTGTGGAACTTGACTTTGATGCTCCTGTAACAAGTGAAATTACAATGAAAGATGTACATAGGGAATAATGGTGCATGTATTGTAAGTTGAAGCCCAGTCAAGAGAAGACTCCATAGGCACAGTTACAGACTGACTGTGTTGGGAGAACCTGCTTCTGGTTCTCTGCTTAAAATTCCATTTGGAATGGTGTTTACCTGCAGTTGGAGAGCTGGCTGCGTGGTGGGACTTTTTAGGAAGGTTGAAGATCTGCTCTCCAGGATCTGGTGGGGGGATGGCATCCTGACCCTGTCTGGCATCCACAGGGTCATACTCTTTGCCGTCGTAGTTGGCGTCAAAAAACTTTTTGAACCATTGGATAAAGTCCAGATTGTCTTGAAACCGCCCTTTGACCAGTTTCTCCACTGGGATAATCTGGATGCAGAGTTTGAAGGGAGGTTTTAATAGTGGCAAAAGTAAGAAAGCCTTTCCTGGGTGAATAATCTAACTCACCTTGTCCACTTTCATTCTTTTGAAAGATGCTTGCAGCAACTTGAAGTTGTGAATATACTCATGTTCCAGTTTGGCTTGAAATTTAACCTTCTTAAGACTGATACAGCCCGGAAAAAGAAGATCCATGAACTGGCAGTAGGCTGCTCCTGCACACACCATTAAGAAAAAAAATTAAGATGCAGTCTTATAGGAGGCAGATCATGGAAAATGGACTTTTCCTGGCTTGTGTCAAAAGATTTGGGCCTCTAGAATCTGTGCCACCTATTTAAAGTGAAATGAAACAATCAAACAAAATCTTCAATGATCTATTTCTGGAAAGTCTTTAAAATGAAGTCCTTCTGGACTACTACTGTAATGAGACAAGAAAGACTCTGCCTGTGTTCTCTGACTTAATTCTCTGGCCATCTTGAAATGCATCATTTAAACCTTGGACTAATATTATCTGGAAAACAGACATGTGATTTACCTTGAAGGAATTACTGCAGTAGCCTAGTACTGAATAACACACAATTCCATCAAATACCTTGTCTCCTTAAAAGTTGATTAACGGAAAGTAAGTAAACAAGCAACTAGTAGGGAACACACAGTCAACAAGCTGTAGGAATTAGTTGACATCTTAATGTGTGCTGGCACAGTGGCTTACAATTGGATTACTACTTTGTCACAGCAGGGGACGACTGCCCGCCACCTGGTTTTAGTCACTCATTAGAAACCCTCAGGGAACAATTGATCTCACACTACCATGTATGCAAAGTATAGTAAATAAAATAAAAAATAAATAAATATGAGGGTTATGTCACTTCCTCACCTGAAGAGAGCTGCTCCACTTTGGTGTAATTCAGGCAGAGGATGTCGTTAACCCAGGCCGTGATGTCATGCCTGCTCATAGTCTCTTGGGTAATTGAGGTAGAATACACGTTGACCGCCATCCCCCAGCTATAACACACAAAATATCATCGCTCAATAACCAAGTCTGTGATGCAAAATAAACATTGCAAGTGCCACAGTGTTGTGCTTACCCAAGCACAGGAAACACAACAGAGAGCATGTTCTGGATTCTCAGTACAATACAGAAAATGCAATTTTATCCATACTTGCATAAGGCAGAAGAGACACAATTTCCAATGAAGTTGCTGCCAAGTCACCTGGTCTGTCCACTTTGGCTGCATCTCACCACAATCGCAATCATATTGAGGGGAGATAACCAGATTCCATGTAAACTGCCTCACACCAAAGGACCGCTTTGCAGTGTTTCGCGACATATTGACCCATTTTCAAAATTTAAAACGTATTCACCATTTTCCAAAAAGCTTATATGCCATTTTGGTGCCAAGGAACCTTCATAGTGCTTACATATGAGTGACCTGACCTAACTAAAGTTGACAATCTGACTTAATGAGCTAACAATAAGCAAGGAAGCACAATTTAAATACATTTTAAATTGATTTCAATAGGTTAAGCAGTTGGGGCTTTCCGGCGGCTGAGTGGTTAGCGCATCAGCCTCACAGTGGGGGACCTGGGTTCAAATCCAGGTCGCTCCCCCTATGTAGAGTTTTCATGTTCTCCCCGGGCCTGCGTGGGTTTTCTCCAGGTACTCTGGTTTCCTCCCACATTCCAAAGGCATGCATGGTAAGCTGATTGGACACTCTAAATTGCCCCTAAGGTAAGAGTGTGAGCGTGAATGGTGCCCTGCAATTGGCTGGCCACCGATTCAGGGTGTCCCCTGCCTATGGCCCGAAGTCAGCCGGGATAGGCTCCAGCACCCCCAAAGATCCTAGTGATGATAAAGCAGTTCAGAAAATGAGATGAGGTAAAGCAGTTTTGCAATGTGTTTTAACTCTGTGATTGGATTGAGTTGGATAACTTTATTCATCCCGTATTCGGGAAATTTCATTGTGACAGTAGCAAGAAAAGGCACAGTTATAAGATAGTACAGTCAAAGGCCGCAGAACAACAAAGCAAAAGCTAAAAGCACAAAGTACAAAGCAAATCAACGTCAATGGGATCATTATGACAGAAAAGCAGCAAAAATACAAAACAAGCTATGGGTTTTGGTAGCAAAAACGGTGGAACTAAATTCATGTGCGTTGGCATTGCTCATCTTAATTCTTACAAAATGAATCATTTTCTATTATTTTAGGGTATCAATAGGAAAAATAAACATTTTAGTAGGTCAATCAATTTTGTTTTCAATACTTGATTCTAGTTTCCATTTGCCCTGCATTATTACAGGCACACAAACACAACAATAAACTATTAATCACAACTAATTGGGTTACACGTGCGTGCTTATCCACAGCAGGACAAGCTTGTCAACAAAGCGAGAGGGGGGCAAGCGGCATTAGCATGCTTTGTTAGCCGGCTCGAGAGCACCGCAGCTCGGCCTCGACTCTTCCCGGTGCAGGCGTGGGGTTTGGGGGGTACGTCAAACATAGGGGGGGACAACACAAAACATAAAAGGCGTATTTTTTTTACGAAAGTGTACTAGGCTTAGAGCTAAACGCCCGCATGACGACGGTGTGTGCTTAGAAAAAAGATGCAGTTTTACGCGGTAGCAAGATAATCGCGGTTGCTAGCCAACACAGCCAACATGACACCCGCAGACTACGAGGAGCAGCCGAACGAGGCCACAAAAACCCGGCCTGTCCTTGTAAAAATAGACGTTTTACTGTGTTTTTTTTAAATGAGTTTGATTGTACCTGTAGGCGCGCTCCCCTCGCACTGTATTCTTCCTATACGGTATGATGTTGGAACCATCCGGGCCGATGTCGTTGTTATTTTCTCCATTCGGGGAAAGGGCTTGGGTGGGACCGGGCATTTGCGTCTCGGAATCGTTGAACAGACGCTCTGTTCGCACACTCTCGGCCGGGGAAAAAAGACACGAACGCAGCCGAGAAGGAAAAGACGTGGAGGAGAAGAGACGCGGGTAAGAGATTCTTCTTTTATTCCTCCCCTTGCCTCTGCTTATTCAATGCCAATCTGCCAAAATGACGTAGCCGGTAGATTTGATCATGTGACGACCTCGCTTAGTGGGTAGCCTGGTTCACTTGAGCAATTGTGATCACTACTTAATCAGTGCTGCTGAGAGAAAAGAACCATTAGCACCAGCTAATCACTCCTTTTGACAGCAACAACAATGATCAATCATTGCTGATTCACCAGTGACGCCCATAAAAAAAAGAAAATACTACTACTGATGTGATTAGGAAACAATTGGAATGTATATTTGCATCCCACGTTGTAATTAGAACGAAGAATAAATGCAAAATATAATATAGTACAATATGAGAAGTACCCATGCAACTTTTTCATTTACATAACCTTAATGCAATCCTAAACTATATTGCATTGCGTGGATTATGGATGGCTATTTGTAAAGGAGCATATGCAGCATAATTTTGCGACTCTTGGTTGTCATGGAACACGGTTGACTTATGGTGAAATGTGCTAAGACACTATCCAAAAGTGCTCTTAAAACGCTACTTCAGTAATGCATTTGCCAATTATGCAGCCATTCATTTTTTTTATTAAAATTGTAGACATTTCCACATTCATTTAAATCGCTCAAATCAGACGTACCCAAAACAAGTGCCAAAGGGTGTTACTAAAATTATTAATTTGGGTGAAATTGTGTGCATATAACGTTTCAATTATTCCATGAAATGGAGTTCAAAAAACAGACCATAGTTGAACTTAAACCCCAAAATAGAAGCGGACATTAGTCATGCGTAAATAGACACTCGACTTATCAGTATAGACAGCACCCCTCCGCTGCTCAAAATAGATTGCTCCTTCTCCCTTGGAAGGGAAATGCGATAGTCGACTTCCTGTAGTTTTCAAGTGTAGCGGTAGCAAGTAAGCTAGGTAACTTCATATCAAAGGGGCCACAATATGAGAAAAATAAGAAATACCAAATCTCCAAGCAACTCCTCGCACATTGCAATACGATGAGGTTTATTTGGCAGGGAACTAGTTTAATTGCATATTTAGTTGTATTATCTCTGGGCGACATTTGACAGACTGACAGCCCACATATGTCGGGATCAGGCTAATACAGCTACACGCAGGGACATGTGCTCCAATGAGTCTTTTTCATCTCGGTATTCGTTTTCCAAGCCTTTGAAAAGAACACAAACACAACTGCAGAAATCGAACTTACCCGTGAACTGCTGAGCCGCAGGTTTATCAGGTGTAGTTGTGGAGGGAAAAAAATCTATTTTCCGGCTGAGTTACCACACCCCTCTAACGCCCATTCACCATCGCTGAGTGGAAAACTGCACTTACTTGGACAGCCTGCCACTAACACCGCTCCTGATTGGTCAGTTGGATCTATCTTCAGACCGACCAATCGCTTGTGATTGCGTTTGTGCTTCGTAAAGACCGACTGCCTCCTGACTCACCCGTCAGACTGCAAATATCATTATTTAATAAACACGGATTTCCCCGAATTTTCCATTGTTTTATTGTTTTTAAGCTCTTTCATTTGAAATGACTTGAAAGTAAATCCTTTTACAATACGTAATGCCTTTTAGTTTAAAATGTTTTTGAGTCAAAATGAAATCACATGATTAGAGTGTGGAACTATAGATTGCCTATAGAAATTCTAGAGGGGGATTAAATATATATTATATCGTATATAATGTACATTTAATTCCCCCAGCCATAAGAATCCACTCATGTTGAACACTAGAGAGCAGTCGCATGTCCTATGACAGCTTGCAGTGCGTTTACGACAGCTAATAAATGCACTACTGAAGCACAGGAACTCAAGTGTATCGTGCTTCAAATGAAATAAAAAGGGGCTGCCAGGCAAGCATTGTGGTAAGGTTTCAACACTTTAATATTTATCACCAATATGCCACTGAAAAAAGGAAAATATAAAAAGCAAGAATGTGATATGGCCGTCTCATCGCATCTCCCATCTAATTTTCTGAACCGTTTTATTCTCACTAGGGTTGCAGGGGGTGCTGGAGCTGCCCCAGCTGACTTCAGGCCAGAGGTGAGGGACACCCTGAATTGGTGGCCAGCCAATTGCAGGGCACCATTCACGCTCACACTCATACCTAGGGGCAATTTAGAGTGTCCAATCAGCCTACCATGCATGCCTTTGGAATGTGGGAGGAAACCAGAGTCCCTGTAGAAAACCCACACAGGCCCGGGGAGAACATGCAAACTCTACACAGGTGGACTGACCTGGATTTGAACCCAGGTCCACCACTGTGAGGCAGACGGGCTAACCACTCATCCACCAAATTTTGATTTCACTTGATGAAAAGGAAACACTGAGCTGTGGCCTGCACATGTGGTGTTTATTCAATGCTCTTTTTTGCAGTAACCAAAATTAATATTAGCTCTGCCACCCACAACATACTGCTTACATCATATGATCTTTGGAGGCCTTGATTGGACAGCATGCCAAATCTTACATCATTAGTAACTTTGGAGGACATGATACATTGAAGAAAGGGCAACATGACATTTAGAAACTTGATTATAAAACTATTCAATGTGCAAAGAGAATTTGGTTAATATGTTGTTTAAAGGAGCTTTATATAAGATTTGCACTTCAATTATTCATTATTGGACCCTAATATTTCAATAGACATTAAATATTTTTTGGGGAGTAATTCAATTATTAAACTGAATTTTTATGATCAGCCAATTACAAGATCACTTCTTTGTCTTTGTGTGGGTTGCCACAACTCTGTAGGGTACATACACTTCAGAATTACCGATGTCAGGTCTAAATAGAGCAAAAAACAATCTTACTCTGAATGTCAAATAAGTCATGACAAATTCAGAAACAAAACAAAGATATGCTTTGGAGATGCCTTTGAGCATTGGTGGCAATTGATAAGGAGAAAATAAATTGACAACAAAGTTGCACTACTTGTGCACTAAAGGTGTTGTACTTTTGAGTTTTGAGATATTACTTTCCTGTATGGGAAAGTAAAAATAAAAGGAACAAAGTTCATGCTAACATAATGTAGCTTTGGGTCCTTTGACCAGGGCAAAGATGGTGTCTTTGCACGCATAAATATGCTGATTGGTAAAATGGATAGCGGCATAAAATCGTCTTTGTCAATTGTGTCAATGGATTAACAAATGAAATAATGTTTTTCATCTTAACTTTCCCAGTGTTTTTTTTCCAGCATTTTTTTTTGTTTGTTTTAATTCCACATTGTTATTGGCTACATGCTCCTATAACGACTTCGCTGACCTCCATTGAAATGTCAATCAAGAAGCTAAGGCAGTGTGCATTATCATCACAAATGGAGCAAATATTTAATGAAGAACACACAATATTAAGAGTAAGAAAGAAATGTAAATACAGTGGAACCTCTTTGTATGCCCTAGCTTTTTGCATGATTTGGTTTTTGACAATGAAAGTAAAAGTGGTGTATTATTTTCATCTCAATTTCATTTGTCATTTCTATTCATTTCTTTGTTATTTAACTTGAGTTACGCTTCATTTATTTGTATATTGGGGTAGCTGTTACAGATGTATTGGATTTACATTATTTACTTTGGAAAATAATCTTTCAGTTTTTATACAATTTGGTTCAAGTCAGTTTTTTTTTAGTTTTAGAACTCAACCCTTTTATTTAAAATGTATGAAAACCGGAATCAGGATGGTATTCTCAAGTGTTTCATGATCAGAAAGCCTCACGTAGCGGTTTAAGGTTGTGACATAATATGTTCCTGAAAGGTTTGATCCAGAAAATCAAGGTTCCACAGTAGTGGGAAAACCAGTTAGGGATTGTACATTGAAAAAAACAAAAACATCAAAAACGCAAATACAAAATAATCATTATAATCAGACAGATACATACACACACAGAACAGTACATTTCTACATTGGCTTGATAAGTAAAATACAGAGCAAAAATAATTATGTGGTTGATATGGCACCTGTGGTATAATAATAATAGAGCGCTTGGTTATTATTAATCTCTTGACTTATTATTCATTGGCTGACAGTTGGTTAAAAATATATACTCTTTACACAAATGTATCTTCTAAGCTATGGGGTCCTGGCCAGTGTTGTCACGTCCAGTGTCGTCACTCATTGTTGCGTTTGATATTGCTCACCAGTTTCCTGCACCAGCATTGTTACTGCTGCAGTGTCACCTGTAGCATAAACACAAACACAACACACAGCAGATTTTAAGTGTTCCATTCCATTGAATTTATAAAAGTAAATGTGATCAAATGATTCACAGTACAGTGTATACTGTACTGATTATTATTCTGTAATGTACAGTTACTAATACTAACTGCTGTAAATACCCAACAGGCCACCATATGCAAAAAAATGCACTTTTTTGCAGATAATGCCTGCAGAAAAAGTCCTCACCATACAGGTTTTGTCTGAATCCTGCCTGTGCTTCATGAGCTCTTCAAACTTGAGCTCATCTTCTAGTTGCCGCTCCAGGTCGTTCCCATATCGTTCCTCCTCCTGTTCTGCTGCAGCTGTCCTGGGCTTCAAGCTGAGAAATGGATCTGAGGTTGTTGTTGTTACTGCAAACATGTCCCCGCGGCCCAAATCGGAATCCACCGTGCTCTCAGTCTCGCTGCCGCACTCTAAGAATGAACAGAGTAGTACTGAGCTTGTGTACTTGTGAGGGAATGATGAGCCTACATCATTTTCTGAAACTTATCCTCACAAGAGTCATGGCGGGTGCCGGACCCTATCCCAACGAACTCTGGGCACTAGGCGGGGTCACCCTGAATCGGTCGCCAGCCAATCGGAGGGCACAAGGAAATGGACAACCATTCACGCTTACACTCATAGCTAGGGGCAATCTAGAGTGTTCGACCAGCCTACCAAGCATGCTTTTGGGATGTGGGTGGAAACTGGAGTACCCAGAGAAAACCCATGCAAGCTCGGGGAGAACATGCAAGCTCCACACTTGGCATCAAACCCTCGTGAGGCCGACGTGCTAACCACTCGAACACTGGGCCGCCCTGATGAGCATAGGCAACAGTAATAGTAGTATATTATATAGTTTTCGAGTACCTGAATTCAACTCCTTGACCAGTGATGACATTGTGTTGGTAATGGAGTCAGCAGCGATAAGGAGGTCGTTCCTCAAATTTCTCCTGGGACCTTCAACAATGAAGAGGATAGAATAATGAGATGAAAACATATGACTACACTTCATTGTAGTTGTTTTGGAAGGGAAACCTTTCGAGTTACCCTGAGCAAAGGCCTCTTGAACATCGCCTCCCACGCCCATCAGGGAGTCCTGAGGTGTGTGTGTCGGGGTGGTGCCAGCTGAATCCGAATGAATGGGCGTAGGGATGGGCCTGCTGACAGTGTGACTGGGTGATGAGCGTGGAGAGCCGGGACCCTGAGTCTGAAACACGTATTGTCAAATAAATCAATTTTTTCTCAATGACATCAAGATTTGGAAGACTTAATTCTTGATCGTCTGCTGAACTTGTAGGTTTGCTCAGTAACCAGGAAATTAATGGTCAGCCATGTGTTTTTTTTTCTTTCCTAATAAGTGAGCATTCCTGAAAATTTAGCAGTGGATGAAAAAATAGCCCGCTCTTAGTGTTAAATTCAGCACACACCTCTATTGTTTTATTTCGAAACATTAAAAAGGTTAGAAATATAGTCACTCTGCATGCTCTTCACTATTTATGTTGTTAAAACATCTACAGCTTGTGGCTGCTTATAGTGAACACCTTGTATCGGGGAAGCATCAGAAGTTCACACCGTACATCCTCAAATAGTGGCTTCTCTGTTGATCAAAAACCAATAAATTCAGCATTTTTTATGTGGGGGAAATCCTGAAATCTGTCACTACACTTACTATTACCCCTGCCATACAAATACCCCACAAAATCGCAGTATGAGAGATTTGTATCCAGAATAGAGATATTTGTTTTCTCGTCAACTACAAAGGAAATGTTCCAGAGGAGTAAAAATGTTGCCACTACTTGAGAAAATACAGTAGATTACATATTGAATCTGTTCTGACGCTAAAACAGTTTTTGACACAAGATGCCCACCTGGCAACATGGAATGTGTTTATTTCAAAACATGCGCTAAATAGTTTTATCCTCCCTTAAACTCTTTCACTTACAGCTTGTTTCTGTTCCTCAGCAAGCTGTAAACAAAATAGCCATATTATGTTAAGGGTCTGTTTGGATTTACTCTAGCATGTAATTAATATGCATGTGTTCATCCTGAGCATGTTTGAATAGAAATCCCATTAATCCTTTTAGACTAAGTAAAGACATCATATTCTTTGATAGTGTATAAAGGAAGAAATGTGCATCTGTACATAATGCAAATGTACATACAAACATACATTACGTTTACATGTTCTCCCCAGGCTTGCTTGGGTTTTCTCTGGGTACTTTGGCCTCCTTCCACATTCCAAAAACATTGAGTCCCAGAGATTAATGAGGTTTGGTCTCAAATGCGTATACACATTTGAGACCAAACAAATATACACTGCATATTAAGCCAACAACAAAAGTAAAATAATTTGTGAAGATGCTGGTTGAAGTTTGTAAAACAAAGTCCAAAGTAAAATGAGTACTCTACTGACATTGGCTCTAAGGTCAAGCAGAAGGTCATAGAAAACTAAACTACTTGCAGATCGCAAAATGACTTTTTTTAGATGTTTATTCTGACAAAAAGAAAAAGGGGAAAGCTTACAAGCCTGAAAACACTATCTCAATTTTAAATTACGAGAGTGGCAGCATCGGGGTTGATTTGCTTCAGGAGGGACTGGTGCACTTCACAAACAATAGCAAAGTCACTGTTTAGGAGATTCCATCACAAATTTCTTCTTTTAATTTCCTTAACTTGTCTTTTTTAGTGAATGCAAACTCCTGGTTTGAATGGTATATTCATATAATTTCTTGAATATTTTCAAATAATACAATTGTATTTCATTATTGGGAAATATTGATTGCGTAATTTGTTATGTGACACTAGCTAAAAAAACCCAATACAAAATGAACTAATTTGAATGCAGTTATCTCAGCCATAACTTCCCAACTAGTAACGAAATATATAAAAACGTTCCTCCTGACTGCACAGATGTACAATGACTGGATGAAGCAGTGAAAAAGATGGAGGGCTCTTGTCTGCACTACCTTGAGAAGCATCATTAGCTGCTCCAGCTGCACCATGAGCTCCCTGCGACTCTCCTGCAAACTCGACATTCTCTGCTCAAGCTCATCTTTCCGTTGCCTGACAGGAAAAAGAAAAGGTACAGATTGATAGTGCCATTATGTCATATTCGTAGTAAAATGTACAAAAAAAAAGCAGACTTAGTCAAGCAGTCACAATCTGCACTTAATTCTTCATTCACTTTAAAGGGTTCAATCTTCCATAATACTGTACATGTCCCGTGTCCTTTGAATTGAACAATGTATTTTGGTGACTGGATACATTGCGGTTTACCTGAGAAGTCGTAATTCGGCCAGCAAAGTGGGGTTCTGCTGACCCCTGTCAGGCAGCGGCTGTGAGGCCTCCTCATGCTGGAGACGCAGCCGTTGAATTTCTTGCAAGATTTCCCTGTGTGACATGTACAAATGGACTTTTTTTCAAAAACAGATTACATCTATGTCACATTGTGCCTCTCAGAGCCCTTTTAGCGGTGTGATTTACAGCTAATGACTGGTACGAGGGTCAAGAGGCGCTCCCGTCGGGATAAGTAATGGGTGAATGTGTAACTTAATAGATTTAGTTCGGTGTCGCTGGCAATACCGCCAGGAAGATTATGCCGTGTTAAAACTTTTATATTAAAAATACCTAGAATCATTCACTTAAATTCACAATCCCAATCAATTTGGGGACATTTGTGTAAATGAGGCAACTAATGCAAAAAAGAGGTATATTATGTTCATCAATGTGAACAGGTAGAAAAAAAATTATGTATTTTAAGGGTATCCAATTAAATATACATTACAAAGCGATATCCTCTACTGTGAATAGATGTTACACCATGAAGGAAAAAAAATTAATAGATTTAAATGGAATAAAAAATGGATAAAAAGCCAACAAAATAAATATTCATTCATTAATCACAAGAGGGCAGCAGAAACATGACCTTAAAAATTGCACTTGCTTCCTTAAGTTAATGTACGAGATATTTCCTGAGAATTTTCTGCAGTTTTCACACATTACAGGAAATACATATACATTTTTTTACAGTTTTAATTTTAAAAAGCTACCTGTTTTTACTCTCCAGCTCAGCAATCAGCTGCCTTTGCTGTTTGTTGGCATCCAGAGAGCACGGTAGGTCTGCGGGGGCTCTGTGCTGCGACTGTTGTCCATAAAGCCGAAATCCCAGGTCAACACCAACATGTTGTTAAAACCCAATTTAAAGACAAAATAACATAAATTATACTCGTAAAAGTTTTTTTTAAACAAATGTAGTAATTGTGTCATTATTAGTGTCTTATAATCAATAATGAAGGATACATTTGGAGAGTGTTAACGTATATGAGTGGCAGTGAACAAGCTCACAAAGTCAACAGGGGATCACATCATGATTTTCCCTGGTGTATTGTATGTTCATGAGTCTCACCGCAGCATCTGCAGCCAAGCGAGCAGCGTAGCGGGCAATGAGGCTGTGCTCCTCGTCTTGATGGTTGCTGCTTTCTAGCAAGCTGACGGAGAAGAAAAAAGAGATGGCAATCGCAAGATAAGACCTTGAGTACATAGCATGTACACTTTTAAAAATATTTAGAGAGAGAAGAGTTGGCAAAACACTCGTAATCACAAGAGCCATACTGGTAATGTTATTCCTAAATTGCTAATCTAATACAGCCACCGATATAACAATGGAGCCAACTTCCATTAAGATGGAGGCAGACATATTAATGGGCACGCAGGCAAATCTATTTTTATGTTCTTAGTAAGTGAAGAAATAGGCAGAGAGAAAGAGAGTCAGAGAGAATACATAAGCTGTCTGACCAAAATAATTTTAGTCTGATGAAAATGCAGCACCTTAGAATGTTTGGCAAACCATTCAGAAATGTGACCATCATTCAGCTCACTGCAAACGCATGTTAAATTTGTGACAGGAAAAAAAAATGTGTTTGTTTTTTACAAGAAAAGTGATGATTCCTAGATTTTATGAAAATACAATCAGATTTTTTAATGAAAAAATGAATATGAATGAGAATGACGTACAGTAAGAGTCCCTATCTCAAGAGAATGAAGCTGTAATATCATGTTTTATGTTAAAAGAAATATATTCATCCAATGAGAAGTCATATTTTACCAAGGTAATATCCAAAAGTTATGAAGATAAAATATGAGAATTAAAATGAAAATAGTAGAAAGGCAAATAGATTTTATAACACAATTATTTCCTGTTTTCTAGATGAGAATATTCATCTTTTATTACTCGGGGTATGTTGTACCTAAATAATTAGTCAGTGAGTGGAAATCTATTGTGTTCTTTTAGTAGATATATTAAAAAAAGGTTTGTATACTATACATGCTAGGTTTTCACACATTGACATTCATCAGGGAAAGGCACACATGACCACACCCACTAACCATGTTTTGGGGTTGTTTTGAAGCAGTTTCACATAGAGGCCAATGAGAATGTGCTCGTCAGCAAGTCTGTCAACGGCATCTAGGTTGCAGTGTAACCTGGACGCGTGTGGGAATTCATAAACAAAATAGTGACCCAAAAAAATGACACAGTTGACAAAAAAAAATAGTCCAAGAGCACAAGGACCTAAAAAAAAAACGACACAAGAGATTTGGGGAGACGCCTGAAAAGCAGCCATTCACGGGTGACTGAAGAGGAACAAGGCCACTTTATGTGTGCTACCTCCTGCATGATTAAGGACACGCTGTGTGCACTATTTACACACTAGACGTATTGAAGCAGTGTCCCATCCAAAAGTACATAATCCAATTTTATTAAACTTAATACCAATAAACAGTCTCTATACAATAAAAAAAAAATCCAATACCAAAATGCAAAAAAAGGTGTCAATGTTCCTGATCTAAGTTTATCTTCCACCAGAAAGCTGGCTGCATTAAAGAAGCATGCGCTTTAATTTGATACTGCAAGCATTCAGCTACCGAACAATGGTTGCTCTATTGTTAAACTTCTAAGAATTTGAGGCCATGGTTAACCACAGGTGGTGTACAATAACTGGCTACATGTTAACATGAACATCCTTCTGGCTGATTCAAACGTTACAGAAGACACCCCGAAAAATCATGTTTCATTATTTTAACGAAAACACCCAAAAGTGAACATGCATCAAAATAAAGTCTAATTCAATATTGTGGTTTGTTAGTAACACCATGATCATTCTTTCACTATGTGCCATTATCTATGCTACATAAACTTGGAATTCTCAAACCTGCTAACACTGTCAGTCTTAGCTGTGACATAATATAAATTACTTGGCAGGCTGTGTCAATAAAGACTGCACAGATGCTCTAACATGCTCAAAATATTATAGAAGAATCTTATGGAATACCACTCACTCATCACATGATCCTTTATTTTTATTTTTGAAAGGGAGAAGTGTTCCCTGGAGGAGCACTTTTATTAAACGCAGGTGTGGCTGAAGTCAAAGACCCCTGCCGTGTACTCCTCATTCAGAAAAAGAACACCGTGTAACAGAATCCTTTGAGTACAGGTAAGAAAATGTTTTATAAATCTATTATTCAATGTTGAACCTTTATCCAGAATCCCAAATTAATGGGCCTAAAATTGGCTCTAACAAAACACTGCGGGTCAACAAACGAATACTACACAGCAAAGCACAATGATGTTACAATATAATAATCCTGCTTTGGGGCCTTTTTAAAATGTCAACAGATGGAACTGCAGTTATAATCAAGGAAATAATAACGTTTACCAATACCAGTCAGTTTTAGGATGACATTTTCATGATTTTTTATATTTCGTGTGGGGTTGTTTGGTTTTTGGTGGTTGGTATGTAGGTAGTAACTGATAAATAAATTTGTTATACATTTTATTCTAGCAATACCTGAAGAACAAATTGGTGACATTATGGCTCTAATTAAAAAAAACACATCGATCAGGCTATTTCAATGGATGAGTATTCCTATTGTATTTTAACGATCCATACAATGCACTGCACACATGCATAGAACACTCACACACCTGTTTCACTTACCCCCTGTCTTTTAACAGATGTTGAGCAATATCATGACTCCTGCAGTAAGGCAGACTAGGTGCATTCAGCAAAATATATCGTCATAGACAATTGTTTAGAATCCACTGGGAGTGTTGAAAGCTGAAATAATCCCTTCAAAACAATCCAGGGCATCTATTGTTGTACTTACTTTTTAGTGGAGTACGGGTTTCCTGATGTTGGCATGGAGTGGGAAAATGAGTATTCACTGGGGATGTTCATTGGTCTTGGTGGCCTACAGAAAGCACAAGTGGTGGTTTCAAATTCAAAAGTATTATCATTTTGTGAAATATAATATCCCTAAAAGCACAAACTACCAAATATATGTAAGAACATGAAAGGACAAACAAAAGAACTTAACACCTGCTAAAGAGTGGGTGAGTAGTGGGTGATTACAAAGCATTGGAGGGAGTACATGTACACCATGATTCAAAAGGACACAATTTGGGAGGTGTTAAAGAATCAAAGAACACTCACCACGTGTCTCTATCAGAGAACAAAGCAAAGAAAAAAAGAGAGAAGTACAGAAACATTTAGTGCACAGTTGTTCTTTTGGTATAAAAGACTAAATGCTAACTAATTTTGCAAATCATGCTTATAAATGTTTGTAAAATCATAAACGTGTTGAACGAGATCCCATTATTAAACTAATTCCTTGTCATTGATTGAGTTAGTTCCGTTTAATTCGTAAGGGGAGGTTGGTGATAAATTATAATGTTTCAGTGCCAGTAGCGGGAATAAATGTCCAATTCATTTGTTCCAAGAAGAGCTGTTCATCCTAGTTAAAAGAAATTAAAAATCCATCGCTGTCATCGACAGTTTATGAGTTCTTTGTTCTGACTACAAAGTTAGATTTCATGCTGTGCCTGCAAAAACATGTTTAATCCTTATAAACCTGATTTTTTTAAATGATTTTCCTACTAATTTCTCATGGGAATGCTTTGATATACTGAGGCTATTCAAAGTGGATGCGGTTTAACAAAAAAAAACAAGCGACTCACTGAAGGAAACAATAGCAACATTGCTGTAGATTGCGATCATGTAATTAAGCATCATTGATTAGTAACCCTTGGGATTGGCTAGAATTAATCAAGATTCAGAGGGGCAGTGGGAATGTATGGAAAATAAGGGCAAAGATGACAGGAATTGGAGGAAAAACATACACGATGTGGGCAAGGTTGAGAGGTTTCTCAGGCATGTCGGGGAACATAGGGTGAAGAGGCTCTCTGCTGGATGCGCAACTCAGAGACTTGCTGAGGGCATGGGATAGCTTTTTTGCAGGGGATTTCTGTTGAGAGGACAAAACAAATACACTCATTCTTTTGAAAACACACACGTATGGCGGTCACAAACACAGCTTGAATGCGACCCTCGCGTCACGATGCAAAAAATAGCCGCATTGACTGGTCCGGCTGCAGACACACCTCCATAGCTCCTCCCCTACTCCTTACCCATGATGTATACTCCTTCATTTGATGCTGGTTGCTATGGGAACCGCTGGCATGCCCCCTCCAGAAGCAGTCCTGACAGAGCTGGTAATTATGACATTGCTGGCAGCGGTAGCGGAAGCCCATCATACTCTCAGTGTGGCAGTAGGAGCACTCGACCGGGTGGAAGACTGCAGGGGGGAGAACGCACACACACAAGTATTTGTGGTAGTAAATGCATATTGTTTTGCATAGACAGCTAAGAGAAGAGCCACTTATTTTGATATAAGGACACAAGAGGTGAAATTTATTGCTGTAGTCCAAGGGGTGAGAAGTATTTCATGTAGTTCATCATGCAATTTTAGCTCATTCATTTCCATTGTGAGTAAGTAATATCAAATCCATGGGGGACTGGTAGTGATCCTTTACTGTCAATCCTCCCATTTCTAATGAATTGGGCTTTTGTCTCTGTCAATGGCAGTGAATGAAATAAGTGCAGTTGTTTGGACCCCTGTAATAAATTAACCTTTACAAAGATATGCAAAGACTTTTGAGTTACCCGCCTTTAATGTCTCTAAAAGACAATTATTACCTCAATGTTTCAAGTACGTATGTATAACACTATCATGTATAGTACGCAGTCCAAAATCTTTTTATTTTTTATCCATGTTCAAAAAATGAAGCACAGTATTATCTGCGTGGTAATTTATATTTTATTATTTATTTATTTATTTTTATTCTATTTTTGGCTTCATCCTATGCATACTGACATTTCGGAGCTCATGATCACATCACTCGCTTTGCAAGCGAGAACAGCGCTCAAAATTGGAAAGTTTGAAACACTCATAAGATGAAAAATATCGGATGATCATTGTGGTATTTTAAGAAGCTGTAGTGAATAACACCATATGTACATGATCTCATATATTGGATGATAATTGGTTGTGCTTTTGGACACAAGCCACATTACAATAAGACAGCAGATATCAGCACAGCACAGACAAACACACAAACACTTTATGGTCTGATTCATAATGAGAAGGGGATACCAAATACCGTTTGTATTGTAATAAAAGTATGCCTAAACATTTTTCATAAGTCTTGCTAGTGCTAAACTTCTAAACAATATGACAAAATATCTTGATTTTATTTTCACCTGTGTATTGTGCAACGCCTCCATATTTGTTTTAGTAAAATGTGTATGTATACATTAAATAGGGCAAATTATTCATTTTGTGTGGCCCGGGAAAGTAAATCATGAGTGCCGACTTTCTGTTTTAGGATCAAATTAAAATGAAGAGTATAGATGTATATTAAATTTCCTGATTTCCCCCCTTTTAAATCAATAATTGTAATTTTTTAATCATTTTTTTCTGTGTTTTTAGTTCAGAAATCATTTTGTAAAATCTAAAAATATATAAAAAAAAGCTAAAATAAACATTGTTTTAGATCTATAAAAAACTGAATATTCAGGGCTTTTAATCCAGTTCTTTTAATCCATTTATAAAAAAAATCTAAATATTATATCTAAAATGGTCCGGCCCACGTGAAATCAAGTTGACGTTAAAGCGGCCCACGAACCAACCTGAGTCTGACACCCCTGCTCTAAAGCATTAGTTCTCAACTACTATTACCCTGGGATGCGGTTGTTCCTGTTGTTGTCAATTTGCCTCCCACTTTGTGAATGCTTAAGTGAAAAACAATAAACAACATGTATTGTCAGGGTATATCGGCTAAAAACCTACCGTTTTCCACATTAGCCAGCCGGTGCATTAGCGGTAACCACACGAGACATTGAGGAGGTGGGTCTGACATCAAGGTGTCCAGGAAAATGTTAAGAGAGACCTTTTTCTGCATAGAATAATGCATATCAAGTGATATTCAACGTTGTGAAAAATATGACAACACACAAATGTAGCCATTGGAATAACAGGGATCATTCACTGCCATTCCTTTCCAATTCAAATGGATTGGAGTTCTATAAGCATCAATGCCAGTTAATGAATTTTAAGAAGCCTCACCTGCTGCATGAAGCAGCTCTTGGCCGCTTGCTCTGTGTAACCAAACGAGGGCCCCTCAAAAACCGCCATGGGCAGCTTGAGAACTTCCTTCAGGAACAGGTCAAACTGCGCATAGTCCATAATTCCAGCCGGATCGGATATCTGTGAAAAAATATCTGTGGAGCGACATCACACGAACAAATCAGAATAATTGTCGGCTTCTAACGCAGTGGGCTAATTACAGCGTCTCACACACGATGCAATTAGCCCACATATTTGAGGGAAACAAATTAAAGAGAGGCAGCTGTTCAAATCGTTTTGTTTAAAAAACACAAACAGCAAGAAATCCATCACTTTCTTTTAGTGCTCAACAGCCACTAGATGATGTAATCGCCTTGAGATAACAGGGAATTCATGGTTGAACATGACTGCAATATACCCTATACGAGTCTTCTGGGCTTTCTCGTGCATTAAAAAATGCAAGTAGATGAAAAACATGAACTAAACCTTCAACCATGTTTTGAATAATTGTCGCCAATATAGCACAACATATAAAAAATGTGTGTCCTATGTGACAGTGAAACCAATGACTTCCTTTAGAACATTTTTGCATAACCTTCAACATTTACACACACAATTATTACTGGGATTTTTAAATTGCCAGTGAATAAAAAAGTATCTTACATCTTAATTTATCCAGAATTTTCCCTCCACAGAAAGTTGCCAGGGCCATCTTTACAACAAAGACCGACACCTTGCCGTGGCCCTCTCTAGAAACAAATGAAATCATAGTCATTCAAATATATAGGCAATCAAAATCAGAGGTGAAAACTCCTGAAATTAAGTAGTCTCATTAATAAATGAGATTTTCAGTTTTCACGTTTCCCGTATTTGCACAACACTTGTAACACTTATTTAAGTAATAGTCCACAGTTTCCCTTCCAGACTATTTACCCCCCTACGTTAGGTGATAAAGATCTGACGCGTGACTCACAGGTCGTAGGCTGCCAGAAGGAAGTTTAGCAGCAGACTGATAGAGTGCTCAACATTGATCTGGTGCGTGGTGGGCATGCGCTTATTCAGCTGGTACAGTATTGTAGACAGCACGACTTCTAGGCGGGCCACGGGGAGCTCAGCATCTAGCTCCATGGTGTTGAGGCCGTTTTCTCGGAAAGTCTCGATGATGTTCCAGATGTCGATCAAATGCACTACGGAAACAGCAGGAATTAACGTACGGGTTGTGTGGTGGAGATGAGAGCTATAGCGTGAGGGGGCATGTTGTACTCACAGTTGCATTTCTTCTGCACAAATCGGAGTTTGCAAGCTGTCCTGTATGTTGACAGTCGAATGGAGTCTAAATCCTGAGCCCCTGTGAATGGTTTTTGAAAGCAATAATCTCAGAATGAAATCATGTTTTTGAAAAAGCACATTTGGTTTTGATCCTAATTTGGATTTCTGATTGACAGTGATGTGCAACAGCAAGCTAATCACTTTTCACCGCAGAACACAAACTTACGTGTTTTTGTGTTCCAATAATGGATCAATATTTGAGACTGAATTCTCCATGTCGTTGTAGTTGGCAAGCAATCTTCCTAACAATCATGACCATATTGAACCTTTTCAATATTTTTAATTACAAATCCTTAAGAGGCGCCTTAATTTGAGCCTATTCTGTTCCTTTCAAAGTCAGCCATACCCAACGATAGATGTTAAACATAGTTGAATGAGCCAATTCATTGACTGCCATTGACAGTGATAGTGATAGACAATTTATTTGAACTGAGAGGATTGACAATCAATGGCAGCGAAGAGTGAGGAATATTATAAGATGCAAAAAAAAACATTGCTTTCTTCATTTTAAGGCTTTGAAAACACTTCATAGCACCCAAGCCCGTCAAGGACCTTGGGTGCCGTCCAAAGCGATGCAACCATGGCGCCGCCTCTCAGTCTAGTGTGAAGTTACTTTTTTAATGGGGCGACGACTAGAGCTGCGGCAATTAACTGACGTTCACTCAAGCTTTTCAGCCCTTATTGTGAAAAGTCTTAAAAATGCATCGGATGAGTTCACATTTTCACAGCAATATATTTTCCCCATACTTTCCTATTTTACCCTAAAGTGGATACTTCATTCAGTGACCACTGGACATTTTTAAACACAAAACAAAGCAAATAAATACATCAACAATTGGTAAAATTGTTAGTTTAAGGTTACAATGCTGTATGGTTATTATCGTGGTTGTTTACAGCTGGGGCAGCGCGGTGTCTTAGGCATAGCACCCCTGCTCTCGGGGTTGAACCTTCAGAGCTTTCATGTGTTTGGAGGATATTTTTATGTCATGGTCATGGGTTTTCGCAAAGTAGTCTGGCTTCATAGAAAACTTGAGGTTACCCGAGTGTATCTTAAAAAGTATTTTGCACTGCCACCATGATGACCAACATTAAAATCTAGTAACATGGTTAGGGTTATGTTTTCACTTAAAAAACGAGCTGGAGGTTTTATTCATAAAAAATGTACTTAACATTAATGAAAGCCAATAACATTATGGATTGTTTAAACATTAGCACTGTGAATATACTCTATAACAAAAAATCTAAAGGTTAATTGTATCATCATGATTATACAATTAACCTTTACATTTTCTGATATATCGTATATTCACTGCTTATGTTTAAATAATCCATAATGTTATTAGCTTTCATTAATGTTAAGTACATTTTTTTACTTTTTCCGAGACAGTGGTCACTACAGTAGACCACTATTTAAAAATTGACACTTCAGATGTTTAAGCCTGTAACCCTTTATAGAACTATTTTTGATCCAGTAAAAAAGTTTTTTTTTCATAGTACTTAACTCATTGCATGCCATAGATGGCAATAGGTGTTCAATTCATTTAAACCGAGAAGAATAGCTGTGAACTTCCCATGTTCCAGCGCCATTGATGGTGTTACATGTCCAATCCATTTTGACTGGGAAGCGTCCCCTCCCAATTCAAAATGAATTGGATGTCTAGCTCTGCAAGGGTTACATTACATATAAAAAAATGAATTGAAAATTTGGCATGACAGCTTTAAAATGCATTGATTTTAATGGTTAAAAGCAAGTCAACTTTACTAACGCAGTAATTTGTTATCGTACTGGTTCAATACTCAAAATTATTTAAAATGTTCCATTTATGTGAACACTAGTGTAAATGCTTGTTTCTTATGTGCCATTTAATTCACAGGCGACCCATCCTAACAATTAATACATGGATAGTTTGCAGCGGCGTACAATGCACTGCTTCTTGAGTTTTTATATTTTGATTACCATATTTTTTGCTATAGGGTCATCATGTACATGAGCATGGCAAAATATGATGCAGTGTTTCATAAAGGGCGTGATCTCATCCTCTTTCAGTTCATCATCAGTCTGGATATGATGCGTGTTGGACAATTCATCTCCATCATATTTGTTGCCTTACTCACAATCTTAGGAGAAATGGACATTTTAATGGACGGCAGGTGAAAGAACGCTAGTATAGTAGATCAGGAATGCGGGCATGTGCGCCTTAATACTTACTCATCTCGACAAGCAGTTGCCTTCTGTCTGCCATGTTTTCCTCGCTCCACCTGCAGTCTTCAATCATTCTGATCAGGAGAGAGAGTAAAAGTCAATTTGCGCATTCCTGATTTTTAGCTTCGTCCTCATAAAAATCACGGCTTGATGGCTAAACACGAAATGTTTTCGACTTAATTCCGTCAAGCGTCAAAAGGCAACTGATAAAACCATTGTGCATGCGAGACTCTAACCACTTCATTAATACAAGCAGGAATAATGAGACAACAGCCATTCTGCGTGACTACAACTCAAATTTATATACTTGTTTTTTTTTCTTTTCTAGTTCAATTGCACTGAACACATCATTAGGTACACCTGCACAATCTAATGAGATCCAACATAAGAGCTGTATTGAAAATTCCCCTTTTACAAATACATGTTAAATTGTCTTCGTGTGCGTAGTTTCTCCTTTTTTGTTGTTTGTTTTGTCTTCTAAGTACTTGTAGTGCTGTTTTTTTCGTGGGGAGGGGGGCTCCTATAAAAACATTAATGTAAACTTATTGTATAAGTAACTGAAAGAAAAGAAAATACATATTTCAATTGGAGCAAGAGCAACTCAGTAGTTGTATGAAATAAGCACGTGTCGTAATTAGCAGATTAAAGTACTAAAAGTAATTATGCAAAAATATTGGGGTTGAGCCAAAATAATTTATAGTTGCAGCCAAATTCTGGTACCTTGTAATTTCGGAAAAATTCTGTAAAAAACAACTTTTCATCACAGAGTTAACAAAACATTTTGGAAATGTATTGATTACTCATAAATGCAGCAGAGATAAGTTCCCATTCTCATTGAAATGTATTTTTTTTTCCACGTGACCTTCTGACAAGATGAGTGGCATTAAAACAGGAGTTCAATATGTTCAGACAGTTTTTCCTATCGCTTAAAAACAATTATGAGTGGATAAACAGTTCAGTAAGATATAACGGTCAATGACATTTGGTCAAATGGCTACACAGCTTCATGTAGTGCACATGTGTCAAAGTGGCGACCCGGGGGCCAAATCTGGCCCGCCGCATCATTTTGTGTGGCCCGGGAAAGTAAATCATGAGTGCCGACTTTCTGTTTTAGGATCAAATTAGAATGAAGAGTATAGATCTATTTGCAGAGGGTCTAGTTAATTGTTTTGAACTCCACTAGTTTGCATTCCACCACTTTTGAACAAGCAGAATTGGAAGTTGTCTCTCCTTTTGAAAAATTCAAGAGTTTTTTTCAGAGTCCAACAAATAATAATTAGTACACAAAGTGCACTCATTGAGAAACACCAGGGCTTTCTTCTTACGTCTTATTATCCGCTGAACTTTTCCCTCCTGTTTTACCATATTTCCAAATTGAATGTACAACACACACACAAATCCAAGAGGAGGTGAGAAAACATTACTAAGACAAGGACAAGGCTTTCAAGGAAGCCGGGCAGAGGGAGGCCAAGAGACGACTCACACCACGCCTCGCCGCACACTGTCCGAGGCAATCTAATACACCTAGTCATGTGCATTGTTGCCATGGGAGCAAACCTTTCTCACATACACACACACACACTCACACACCCTCCCCACACCCTTCACACGCCTGAACCAACACCTCCTCCTGCAGACAGGCAAAGTTAGAGGAGAAAAGTTTTTTTTTAACTCATAAATATCGTTTAGGAGATAAAGCTCAGTGGGGACGGCTGTCTTCTTTTGGGCGAACGGCTCGAGATAATCATTCAGGCATTCTATTTTATATTTCTTTGACAGCAATTAGTCACATTCTGCACACACACGTGGTGCAATTAAAAAAAAAAGATTAGAATTTAAAATCAGCAGGTTTCTTTTTCTGATCCAGTCATAGCAAAATGTGTAGGTTGGAGTTGAGGGAAGAATGTGGTGGTTTGTTCGAGTGGATTTACAGCGTTTACAGAGGATTTAGACAAATGTTCAAGATCAAATTTAAGCAGGTTTAAGATCAGCTTTCAGCACGATTGGCATCAAATAGCAAAGAGGAATTTTTACATTCCAAAGTCAAATGGTCAAAAACAGCCATTATTCCTATTTTTTTTATGTAAAAGTGTACATAACATGTTTTTTCTCTATTTCACTTTGGAAATCGCTATCATGTCAATGTTTCTGTTTAATTTTGTGGGTATTGTTGCACATTAGTAACTGCTAAAGCGATTTACAATGGCACAGTAGTAGAAGTAGAATTTCTAGAAATGATGACTCATTATTAATGGTGACAGATTTACTCTGGGGTAAATTAATTTAAAAGAAACAGTCTATATTTTAAAAACTTGGAAGGGAATGATTATTATGTGATCATGCTTGGAAACTGAGGTTTGAGTGTATATGGATTTTCTTATGTTAATATAAGACACTATTACACAAAATACACAACAATTTTTGTTTCGTCAGACTAAATTCTAGTGCACAGCGAACCTTTAAAAGCATTTATGTGAACTTATGTGAACTCGCTTTTCATTTACCAAGCATTCAGCGCAGAGGCTTACACATTCCCAGGATTATTCATTAACTTGTGGTGAAGGTTTTGATACGAGGTGCCAACCTGCTCATCTGGTGCTTTTGAGGGGTGTGTGGGCTAAAGTTTAGAATCATGTTCAAGGTCAGTAAAACATGTCCTGTGCTAACTCTCAAGTATGGTGTGAAAGATGACCTCATGTTAGCTATTCATTCATCTATTTTTTTTTAAACATATCCCAGCTGACTTTAGTCGCGAGGCAGCGTTCATCTTGGAAGGGTTGCCAGCCCATCATGGGGCACGAACAACCATTGACGCTAACATTTGCACTTATGAGAGCAAAAGAAATTCTACACTAGGATTAAGAGAACATGCAAACTCAGCACTTGAGGGTTTGAGCATAGATTCCAACACAAACTTCTGGAGAGTGAGGTAGAAGAGCTAACCACTTGGAACTGTTTTGAATATTTTGAGCATCGTTACAGGACAAGATTCAGCCGGGAAGTAGTGTTTGATTTTTGTAAGGCTCCGGGTAATGTGCCTCTAGATGTGTACACATTGAGGCCACCACAAGCAGCCAGTAGTCTAATGTCAAACTCCAAGCCTGCCCCATTCATCATTTCTCCTGCAAGTCAAAATAAATGCAAAAATAGGCTATTTTAAAAGATTAACAACGATAGCAGTGCGCGCACGTCACGCTCAGGCCATGTGACCTTGGCCAGACTGTTTTCATTCTGGGAAATATCAGAGATTGATGTAATCTAACACTTGAGTAGATTTTAAAGTAGCCAAAACAAATCATAGTACTGTACCGCTCATAAAACACCATCCTGTGGTAACGTCTGCTCGCCGTGAATCCTGACAGAAACGCACACAAGGCCAAACCACTATCTAAGGAGAAAGTATTAGGACAAAAGAGCCGGACTGTCGGACCGAAGATGCGTCTGAAATTAGAACGTGTCTAGGACGCGGCCTGTGGTGCCTCTATCTTTAACTATCAAATGAGAAGGCTCCACATTCTTGTGCGGCTTTCCTGGCACTCCAGTTGCAAGACCCTAAACCTCGTTCCTGGCATGTGCCCAACACACATTACTCTCTCCCACTCCAACCTCAACCCACTCTCTCTATTCTAATGTCAGACTGGCAGCATTGGAAAATATATTTCCTTAAAAGAGAAAACCGTGGCATACATACCAATAACCACAGACAAACTTGGGTATAAATCCTACCAAAAGGCCCTGCAAGGAACGTGGAATCACTTTGTTTTTTAACTTGGGCAAAAATTAGAAAAAACAGTTTAGACCACATAACCGATGGGTCATTGGTGGATATTTTCTGAACACACTACCATGATTTTTAGAAAAAAAATCCATGCACTGTATATATAATCAACACGTTGAGTAAATTACAATTGTCCTCAGACAAAATACACAATTACTGTGGGTCCTAATAAAATACCAAGTAACTCTTAAGCAACTCTTAAAGTCTTCCCACTTCATGCAAAACTTACATATAGTTGTGATGTTTTTTTTAATTTCTTGTAAATTGATTTTTGTCTCTTAAAATAAATTCTACTCTGTTAAGAAACCCTTTTATCTAAGCCATATAAAGCTAGAGACAGAAAGTGAGTCACATTTGTCAGCAGAGATGACATCAACAAGCTTTCAACTTCAATGTTTCACATTTATAGTTTTTCCAATCTATTTAGCCATAATGGATGAGTGATTCAAACCAATTTTTCCCTATTACTCATACAGTCAGAAAAGAAATTCATATATGAGTCTCTTACGAAAGTCAATATACACTGGTAGCTAAGATTCACATTAATTTATGTCCCTGCTTTAGGAAAAGTTAACTTTCCTAATTATAACTTCCTCTCCAATAAGGGTAAATACCCAATATTACACTATCCAGTCAATATTTCAAGTCCACTTTTGTTACTTCATTTACATACTCCACGGTGTAATATTTCTATACACTTACACACTTACTAAAATATCAGTCCAATGTGTGTTCATGGCACATCGCAGCTGTTAACACCATTTGGCTGGCAGTTATTTTTTGCATCATGATGCAATAAACTATACTGGCTTCTCATCCTTGGAGCCAGAAGGAGAAACCCATATCTCAGCGATGGTGCACAGCAGTGTTGTCTCTCCATCTTGCTATCAGGTCACTAACAATTGCCATTGTTTTGGCTTTAAAAGTGCCCAAGAGCAACAGTGTTTTTATCCACCCATCCATTCTCTAAAGCACTTGTCATTATTTTAGGTCGAGGGTGATCTTGAGCCTATTCCAGCTAACTTCAGGCAAGAGTTGAGGTACAACCCTGACTGGTTGCCAACTAATCACAGAAATATATAGACAAAATGAGCTGTAAATTAGCTGACACTTGCAGGCACAGATGTCAAACTCAAACTTAAGGCCTGTGGGCCTATAAATGCGGCTTGCCACATCACTTTGTGTTGCTTATGGAAGCAAATCATATGCATCGACTTCAGGTATCTTTCAAATTCTAAAACCTGAGTTTTTAAACTTTGCATCAAGTAAAATAAAATGTTTGTAAACGTATTTAAGACCTTTAGAACACAAACAACCTCGCAAAAACAAAAAAAATACCTTTTAGAACAGGGCTGGCGAATACATGGCTCTTGATTTGCTTCTTATCATATTTTGTATATACTGTGGGTCTTTCCCTCATTTCATGTTTCTCTTCTTTTTTATTCTCTCTTAAAACACACAAATTCATCAGGACCAATTAAAAACAAATAATAAATTATATTTAAAAAATAAATTGGCAGATTGGATTTTTTTTATCCACAAGTGTGACTCTGACTCTCACACCTGTGTCTAACTTCTTTGCCACCCCTGTCGCAAAATATTGAAAAAATTCTCAATTCCATGCAATAATGGTGCAATATAAAATTCAAGGAATCAAAGTCCTGCCAGATGAAACCCCGAACCACAAAGCAGTGAGGCACCGATACAACTAGGGCACCGCGTGGAGAAACAAAATCAAACCCAAAAAAGTTTTGCAAAGCCTGCTTTAAAGGTCATTTCAGTGAAGGCAATAACTGGCAAAATTCATCATGCCCAGGACAAAACCTTTACCCATTTGCTGTGTTTTTTTGATCATTTGACACAATAGCAGCTGACCACTAGTCTCTGCCCCTGAGAAAAACGCACGTTAAAAATCCACAGCAGCCATTGCGGTCAAAAGGTAAAAGGGCAGCAAAAAAAAGGCAACAGGCTCCTGCCTAATCGTCTCTTCAGCATGCATCCTCCAAGAGACACCTGTGTCCAAGTCAAAGTCACACAAATCCCAACACGCTCAATGTTTACATCAATGCAAAAGTGACATAACACTGCGTAGTATCAAAGCACGCGCAGTTCAATTCCCGGGTTGAGGTTGCGTTTTGATTGCAGCTGCAACGGCCACTTACCACGATGTATTCCAAGGCATGTCACGCCACATCGTCCCACCACCACAGCCGACCACCGCGTCCGTCAGCCCGAAATTAGGCTTCCTTCACGGCCGAGCGAGGCATCACCACGAGCGGCTGTAGTCCCCCCAAAAAAACCTCGTTGTACTCGCTAGTGTTGTCGGAAATGTTCGTGCTTTGCCAAGCGCGCACACTCACACGGGTGGCCTTTGCGATGACGTAATGCGGAATCTCGTCGCTCGAGACAGTGTGCATCTTTTCCCCTATTTGGGCTACAGGATATTTGAAGTTTGGGATGGTATATGAATTGAAAGATGGTCTGAAATTTGTTTAAGTACGTCTTTAAAAAAAAGGAAAATTCCTGCACAAAGTTTGCAGTTGTTTCCTCATTAATTAGTCTGTTGTGGTGATGACGTCATGTATGTACATTAGTGCACCATGACTGGAAGTCTTTGTCAATGCAGTTTTTAAATAATATATTAAATATTTATTATTTAATCATATATTAATAATATATTGGATATTATATTTCGAGATTATATTTGTTTTTAATCCAAATTTTAGATTGGAGTCTTTTGTCTTGATTCTGACTCATTGCATTTAAAATACTAACTTATGTATGTTAAATACTTCACTTTCGTACATTGATTAGAGAATCCTATTTGAGTTCAAACATTTCTTTACGTTGAAAGATTTTTTTCCAATTTTATTGAATGCCTCAAGGACTCTGGTACCCAGCGCCTTGTTGCCTAGCAACCGGCGCAAGACGATTGACAACGCTTTGGTTGATTAACGTACAACTTTGGAAAACACTGGGTCTCTATCAACCAAAACGGCCATGCAAAGAGCCACTCAGTGGGGGTTAAACAGTCACTTTTCCATGTCGATATTCACTTTCCCCCATGAAAATTACCCCTAGTCGAAGTAATGTATCAACTTCTTCAGCATTGCAGACAAATTACATGCTGCCTATCTGCTGCCTTGAATTTAGAATTACTTGGCCATGTTTTTACTCAAACGAGCAAATTTTTTGACCATAAGTCGCTCCAGCCAAAGAATGTACAATACTAGACAATACTACCCCTCAATGCTCATCGTCAAACCAGAACCACAAACATAAAGAATTTCGTACTATCTAACTCACACTGACAAGAAGTCTGTGTGACCTTGTTGGCTTTTCTAATATAGCCACTATAGGCAAACATAGAAGCTCAGTTTTGTCAACGTCAAGACTCACGATGATTTTGGAAATTAAATATTATCACTCTCCATTCATTCATTTTCTGAACGGCTTAATCCTCACAAACATCACAGGGGGTGCTGGAGCCTATCCCAACTAACTTCAGGCTGAAGGGGGAGGGGGCAGTCAATCACAGGGTTTGTGGAGACAGACGTGTGGGAGGAAACCGGGGTACCCGGAGAAAACCCACACAAGCCCGGGGAGAACATGCAAACTCCACACTGGAGGACCAACCTGGATTCGAACCTGGGACCCCAGAACTGTTAGGCTGATGCGCTAACCACTGATCCGCCGGCCCCCCATCAGTCTCCATGTTTAATAATTTACACTGATCAAACAGTCAGTGTTGAACTAAAAAAACACTCACAAACTATTGATGATGCAGTTTCCTAGAAGAAAAATTTAACCTGTTGACCCACCCAGTCCCTAAATATCCATAAATATGTCCCTGTAGAAAGGTAATTTGTTCTCATACTGTAGTGTATGTGCACCTTCTAATGTTCATATACTTGCATGATTCATTGTTTTAAGAAGGCTGCCGTAAGACAACCGTGACTACGATGCCATGTGACCCACGATACTCCCAATACACCGTTCTTCTATCGCTTGCTGACATTTTATTTTTCATGTATTAGCAACAATTATGTGCAACTTTCTAGAAGTGTTGACATTTATTACCATTTAGCATCACAGCATGAAACCGCTGGGGGAAGCAGCATCATACTGAGAGCTGTCTTTAATATTCCCTGCTTACAGGACTAATTAGTAGTAATACAAATATAAGGAAAAAACAACATATCATTAGCATTCAATAATCACAATTGTGACTGCGTAACATTTCAAATATGTCTTTTGCAATTGTTTATTTTTTTTAATTTAATATTGAAATCATAAAGTAGTGGCGTAATGACAGGCATGTTAACACAACCAATGGTTCAATCCCGGGCTCTGGGCTTCATGTGTGGAGTTTGCATATTCGCTCTGTGCCTGGGTGGGTTTTCTCTGGATACTCCGGCTCGCTCCCACAACCCCAAAACATGAATTTTGGGCTGGTTGAACACTCTAATTTGTGTTTAGGTGTAAACAAGAATGGTTGTTGGGTTCATTGTGCCCAGCGATTGGCTAGCAATCAATTCAGAGTGTACCCAGCCTAAGCTCCAGCACCCCTGCAACACTTGAAAGGATAAGCGGGACGGAAAATCAAAGGTGTTTAATGACTTGAGGATACATTTATTTATATTGAAAAATAATATTCAGAAGTGACCATAGAAAATACACAGTTTTTGTACTACACCTCAATCATATTTAATAGATTTTTTTCTTCATTTTTCCTGTACCAAATAGCGATCAGAGCCAATATGCAACAATCATAGATGCCTCAATTTTTGTAATATACCATGCGGCATGTATTATGTTTTACTCAGTATTTACCTCTAGATGGGGCCCTTTTCCCACACTGACATTTTCTTGTTTTTCTATCCCTGACATTTGGAAAAACAAAACATGTCAGTCTATACGACCACACTCCCCAGTGAGAGTAAAGGAGTCGCTGAAGACGTTTCACAGCCAAATAATTTTATGTAATTACTTTGCAGAGTCAAATTATTCAAATAGAGCGGGTGTTTGTTCCAACTACATCTGCTGCGTCCTGATGTTTATGCAGCGATGGTTCTACCTCCACGTATATTTCAAGCAGCTTTGTTTCGTTAAATAGAAACAAGTGTTTGTTTGTGATACACAAACGTTTAAGTCTGGTTCACAGATTTCAATGTTCTCACGATGCAGACCCCCCAACTATTACCTGCGGACAACCTCGAACTTGTGGCCTGCTCATAAGTCATTGCCCTAGTGCTAGTAGCACATATAGGAGCTGCAAGGGATGGTTAACAAATGTCAGCAAAACCAGCCAAACCGCTGGTAACTAAAGACACTTTCAAATGAAAAATAAAATCTAGTTTGGCTTTCGTCCAATGTCAGCTGGGATAGGCTCCAGCAACCCCCACAACCTTTATGAGGATGCACGGTACATAAGATGAATGGAATGGAAATAGAACTAGAGGCTTTGTCGTCAGTTCTGAAGTTAGGGTTTTAATCTTGGCCTATCCTTCCGTGGTGGGTTTCCCATGTTCTCCTTGTGTTTGTTTAGGTTTTTGTGCAGGTACTCTGGCTTTGTCCCACTTTCCCCTAAACAGGTATTATACCCTAATTTTAGCTAAAATCCACTAATCCAAAGTGTACCCTGCACCTCACCCAAAGCCAACTGGTATAATATTCCAGCTTGCACATAATTAGGATATGCGTAGAAAATGGATGCATAGCGGGGGAAAAAACCTGAAAAATGGAAGGCAGTGTGCAATGTAGCATTCCTTTCTTGCAATTTTGGAGCGAGGTCAACGTCTATAACCAAAAAAAAAGAACAAAATAAAGTAGAATTTCACCCTCTTTAAACTAAAGCACACTGCAAAGAAAGTTCCTCAGAGGTATTGCTAGAATGAAGAAACACACTCACCTTTTATGTAATATATCACAAATTCCATTTCCTTTTCAAACCTTTACCCACTTAGTGTATAGGTTTCCATATACTCAACAGCTGCAGGAGTCATACATAATTGAATGAGAAACTGATGTATCATCAGATCGTTATTGCAAGATCCAATGGTCATGTTGTCCAAACATATGACCAATATAGAGCGCTTAGGGTTGCCATTCAAGGAGGAAGTTGTTCATTATCACTTCTATTGAAGAAAATCAAAACACCCTTGGAAAAGCCATAGAGTTGAACTGACGGTTGAAATGAATGTGCCATCGATGGAAGCCAAAGAGTTAATGACAATGTATTGTTTCTTTTGTTTACCCAGATCAAAGACTTGGTTTAAAAATCTTTTTTGCCTGAAATATCATCTAAAAGTAAAAAGGACACAATGAACAAACCCAACAGAAAGAGACTCAAGTTGAAGTTTTGAATCATCCCGTGAAGGACAACGTCAGTCTTATCAAAGTGGAAATTGCCAGTTAGAAAGGCACAGGAGTTGCAAATGGGCATCATCGATCAAATCAAAGCGGCACATGGAGAGGTACTGTCCAGCTTTATTTATTTATCTATTTTCTTGTTCAGTTTTCAGTCGTGGCTATCTATTGTCTTTCTTTGGGACAAATATAGTTTCCTTAAAGACACAAAATGATCTTTTATTTCTCGATAAGAAGTTTAAGAAGGAGAAAGAGACCACAGATGACAAAAAAATAATCTGGTAATACACCATTGGAGACTAGAAAGCAACGGGGAAAGCACTTGTAAGGACCATAGATCAAGTTAACAATGTCAGAACTATCTTTTTGTTCCCACATATTATTGTATAAGTAGTTGTATAAGTGATATAAACATCTCATGTTCTTTATTGATGGCTGATAGCATGTCACTAGTAAATCTCTGCACTATATAAAAACCTCAATTCAGTAAATGGGCAACTTAATGGAGACGTAAGGTCTAACCACTTCACCCATTGATTAGTTGTTTGTTTTTTTCCACTGTGAAGGTAATTGCAGAAAAAGTGCTATTTATGCGATTAATCATTGAATTAATTGTCCGATTAGTCGATTATGAAAATAATAGCTAATTTCACTCTTCATCATATTTTTTTTCAGAAATTAAAACTGGTTCCTAGTGGTTTGATAAATGGTCTCTATCAAAAAATGGACCCCCTGTTACATACTTTTTACATTTATTCTATCATGTTTTTATTTCGTAACTTTTTTTTACCCATTTTTAAAATATTCTCTTATGCAGAGAAGCACGAATGTCAATTTCCTACTTATATTAAGGCACTGAAGTAATCTTACTTGTTTTGGAGACTTGAAGTATCTAAATAATTATTGATTTCTTTATATATTTCTATACATTTAGCATAAGGTGTTTAATATCAATCTAGTCAGAGGGCAGAGAGACGGCTGTGCGAAAAAAATGCTCACCAACTATGAGCTGGTCGAAATTGTCCCCCCACTCAGCAGGGGGACTCAAACTGCAGCCCCAAACAGCTTCACTCGGTCAGACCTAAAGCACAGGCACGAGCTCACCTTCACGGAAGAACAGCAGGTCAGGGTCACTCAAGGCATAGCCCCGTTACCTGTTGTACATTTTGTGCATGAGTGTCAAGGGAAATTCAACCCTCTCTTGTGGATTTCTCTCTTTAACCTTACAGGGTGAAATGGAAATACAGCAAAATCAGGTGACAGGTCAGGTTGGCTGTGCTGAAAGGACTTAAGGTAACTGGAATGAGAAAATGTCAGCAGTGTACCAGCGAGGCCTTCTCAGCTGGTCTATGTTTAGAAACTAAGTTTGTCCAACTAAAATAGAAATGTCTGTCTATTAAAACAGGTTTTATTGATGTGTACACGTTCAAATGTATAACAAACAACAGAGGTGTTCAGTATAATTCTAAACTACTCCTGATGGCTTTATTTCTGTAGTTTCTACAATTGCAAAGTTATAATAGAGGTTACGAGAGATAGAATAAGTCGAATGTGGCCCAATTACTGACATATAGTATAAACCATATATGATAAATTTGACCATATTTTCTCAAGCAAAATAGTACAAGATCCAAGCTCATTCCTCATAAACTTCATGCTGAATACGAAAAGGTATCTTCAGAAAAAAAGGTCCCGAACCGCCTATACGACCGCTAGTTTTCCTTAAATTGACAATAGTTGAAACAAATTGTACGTGTGATTAGAGACTGACAAAATTTGCTCCAAAAAGACAAAAAGCAGTGCGAGCAAATTAACACTCTTGCTGGACTCAGAAAAGACAAAGACCTAAAACATAACCACTTGACAGCCGCTAACGTAAAGAAAAAGACCTGTAACATTTGATAACAGTTAAGTGAGTGACAGCTATTCTTATGTACTTTCTTTGTGCTCCAGTCAGCCGCGACAAGGCGATATGACAATGTAATTGGCAGGATCGGTGACCTTACATGGATGTGGGAGCAATACAAAGGCGCTTCAGATACAGTGAACGAAAATATATATTTTAATACCTGACACATCATTGATTACCATGTACACTTTATTGTTCAGTACCTAAGCATAAGTGTAACAATGACTTTCATTCCTGAACACCTTTAAGATTTCACGCTACATTTTCCCCATGCATTCTTTATCCGTGGATAACTTTAAAAGAGATTCCACGGTTGTTGTAATGAGCACCTTGAATTCAGATATTCATAACCGTCTACAACACAGAGACATGCATCTCATGGCCACGGTGAGAGAGAAAAAAAATAAACAAAGGGATGCGACATCATGCTGACAATTAATCACATGACCTGATGTGTCCGACACAAGTATGATCACCCAAAAAAGGCAATGTTCATTTGTGGATTAGCATCAGAACGTTGCTCGTTCCAATGCTTCCCCTCAAGATGCAAACAAAAGAGCTGTGGGCAATTAAAGCTACAAGCCATGGTCAATCTTGTTTAAGTGCTTTTCCCACAAATGACAACTCACAGTTGTTAGTCTTTTGTCTGGATGTATTTGATGATGCGTGTCGCAAGGGGATGCTGCTTGTTACCTGTGGGCCAGCAACACTTTGGGATAAACATATAATTTGGATTTGGGATTTAAAAGCACCGGGAATTGTAAGAGGAAGCCCTCCCTGTTCATTGTAAGGTTTTCATCTGCAGGATTATCAGCCCCATCCAGAGCCCTCTTTGCTGATGGGGGTTTCACATGGCTTATCTAATGTGAAATCGCCATGTGGTATATAGTTTCATTAAACGGTGATCAAGAATGCATTAGTTCAAAACAAGAAAAGGCAATGGAGCTTAAGCCGGCACGCATCCAAGTGCAGCAACTTTAAGGAAGTTGTTGGTGTGAGACAATTTAAGAATTAGAAGTTGCACAGACACAACTCCCATTAGCCAGATAAGAGTTAGTCAAGCAAAGAAAAGGCTTTCGTCTTCGCACTTGACAAAATTTGATGCCATAACAATGGTCCCTGGCAAATAAAAAGATGGGAAGAAGTCAATTTGAAGTAAAATTGGTTACTTTAATCACACAGACTTAGAAAAATAATCTACAATAGCATTTTAACCTTTTGTCGCATTCAAATATTCATTCATCCATTTCCTATAGGCTTGTCCTCATTAGCGTTGTGAATGAGTTAGATCTTTTCACAAAGGAGTTTGGACAAAAAGTGATGTATACACCCTGAATTGGAGCCCCCCAATTCAACATTCAGAATATGAAAACGTGAATACTTCACTTTCTTGCAAGTATATGAATACATGTATAGATACTGTACATCAACGGTGTCAAACTCGGGTTGGTTCGCGGGCCGCATTAACGTCAACTCCATTTCATGTGGGCCGCACCATTTTAGATCTAATATCTAGATTTTTTTAATTTTTTTAAATTGGATTAAAAGAACTGGATCAAAAGCCCTAAATAGTGCGTTTTTATAAATCTAGAGCAATGTTTATTTGAGCTTTTTTTTCTTAGTATTGGAAAATGTCTTTTAATCATGTTTTTTTTATTTCAAATGGAAACAAAATATTTTTTTAAAGTGGAAAACAGAAAATATTTGTATATTTATTTTTAGATTTTACAAAATGCTTTTTGAAATAACATCTATCATCATTTGAATTTGATCCTAAAATAGAAACTCATGATTTACTTTCTTGGGCCGCACAAAATGAGGCGGCGGGCCAGATTGGGCCCCCGGCCGGCACTTTGACACCTGTGCTGTACATTAAACCACAATTAAAACTCCTTCAGCAGTTTAAACAGTGAGAGATATAAATAAGTACAATAAAAGTATGTGGTGACGGGTCAATATGATTTTTGAGGAATGTTGTAGAAGTCATCATTTGAAAATTGAAATCCTGGCAAAGATTGATAGAAGAAAATTGTGTTCCATTTTTACTTCATTTTAACTAAGAAATCATTATAATGATCCCTGTGTTAACATAAATTTACACACTAAGACCAACATATCAAACAGGCTTTTGTCAAGTCAATGATGATGACAAAGCCTATGTCCGATTATTATTATTATTATTAAATGTAATTAGAGCAACTTTGATAGTTTAGAAAAATGTTCACAAATGGTAGTTCTTCACATTAATCATTTCCCAAAAAGTAACTATAGCTCTTGTTTTCAAAGGGGATTGTGGACTCCTGCTCAACAGTAAAGTGGACCAATTTAAAGTTTAAACAAAGTAAGTAAGTAAGAAAAGAAAGTTTGTGGTCGTGAGATGTCAGGAAATCATACTTGACCAAGGATTTGTGTTTTATTTTTTTCTCTTTTACCTTTTTGGGAGTATATGAAACAGATTACAACATGTGAAAATTCCTGTTTGTTCATTTGTCTCACTTCAATATTAGCTACTTCAACTAAGTAAAAACAACTAAATGAGTATGATAAATGTAGAATTTAAAGTGTTACTTGAAACTTTGCTTGTTGAGCAAGTACATGTTTTATGATGACCCTTTAACTAATTAATATATTATCTTATCTTATTCCCTATTGGACATGTTTTTAATGAGCACATCTTTGAAGTTAACCAACATTCTGCAATGAATCATGTTCCACTTTGGAGATTTCACTTCTTTTTTTTCTCACACCTAAATACGCATATTCCAGTGTATGTACGTATAGTGTAAGTAAACAACGCAAACTGCAGACGCTATCAGTTTTCTTATGCGCAACCAAGTGTAATTTGTTCCATTTACATTTCACAACAGCATCAGATGGGCTTTGTCAGAGCTGCATAGAGTAATTAAACCCAAAATCAATGGTAGGCATTTGTCATGTTTACAGGCCCTCTTTCTGGTGGGTTCGACTTATCACTGTAGATGTTTGGTTTTACTATAAGGGGACACACACTCCATTATGTCTCCAGGTAGAAATTAAATAGTATTTAGTGGCAGCGGGAATAGGGTGACATGTAGACAGACACCAGAGTTGAGTGTTGTCCACTATTGGTGTTGGCTATTTAGCCTTAATTATCAGTGCATAATAACTGTATTCTTGACAAATTTTCATTCATTTTTTTATCCCGCTTATCCTCACAATGGTCGTGGGAGGTGCTGGAGCCTATCCCAGTTAGTAACTATGGGCACCAGGCAGGGGACACTCTGAATTGGTGGCCAGCCAATCGCAGGGCACAAGGACAACCATTCACGCTCACACTCATACCTAGAGTGTTCCTACCCTGCATGTTTATAGGATGTGGGAGGAAACCGGAGTACCCGGAGAAAACTCACACAAGCCCGGGGAGAACATGCAAAGTCCACAAAGGAAAGTCGGACCCTGGGATCATACCCACGATCTCAGAACTGTGAGGCCGGCGAGCTAACCACTCGTCTACCAGGCCGCCTACACAATTTTAACACACTTAAATCATCTGTATCACTCTTCCTGTCGTCATTCTGTTTGTTCACTTATCTAATATGCATTACATATTTGCCCACATTGGCGTTCGTGCTGTGTGTTGTGCTGCATCGGCAATTATTCATCTTCAAGTGAGTGAAATTTTAAAAAAACACATCAGTTAACATTTTCTCTTTTGGTGTGCTATATTTCTCATTCTAATTTGACATGTAGTATGTTGTTTACACCCTTGTATAAACTTTGTTGCAAAATGTGAACATTCTTAGGTGCTGCTGAAGATTTAAAAATAAATAAATACAATTAAGTAACACTACTACACTATCCAAAGCCACTTAATTAAATCAAGATGTTTGCTGAGCAATACTGTCACCAAGTGGCCTTTAATAAGCTTTGCCATTATTAAAATAAAAGCGTATCTTAACTTTAATATATATATTTTAAAAAAACTACGTACAATAAGATTTTAAATGCTCATTAAATTGAATTGAAGGCTCACTCATTAGATCTGTTATGTAGTGATGTTTTAAGATGAACTAATACCTAGTTCAATTATAGAAGACTTTTTCAGATATTTTGGTAAGACTCCAAATTCTAAAATGTTTGGGTTAGCTCTCAGTTTTGCTAATTTATGAAATATTACTTGAGAATGCTTTATCAGTAAGTTGATGATTTATCTTGACCAGTTAACATCAGTATATATCAGTGGTGGTCCGTGAATTTTCTAGCGACGCCTACAGCTATGTCTGAATCAATCCAACCCTCAAAAACTATTTTATGGCTATAAAACCTCTATTGCAACTACAATTGCGACACAAAAAATCATCAATAATAACCTCATACAATTGAAATATTATTTAGGAATATAGCCATATTTTACTCACCAAAAATCCTTTTTAACTGTACACAATATCCATCCTCCTTTCTTTCTTCCTTCTTTTCTATCGCCATCGAAGCTAATGCTGAAAGTCGCGCCTATCCTGTCATATTTCTGGCAAACGTTTTCATTCGATTTAGTGCTGAAAATGTTCGTTCCCGGTTGTGACAGGCTTGCTTGCTTAGGAGTTGTCCGACCTTTTTTTAATGATGTCCAGCTTTTTTTCTTGAAAAGTCCGTCTTGAAAATGGCTTTGACAGTAAATCTGAAAACAAATCCATTTCTTCTCCTCCTTCAGCCATTGCGGGTTGACAAAACCGCTATGAAATCAACACAACAATATATTTGCTTGTGCAGCTCGCTCCAGATACAGTCTGGTAGCTCTGGCTAGTCCAATCTATCACTAGCCAATCATAGTTGGTGAAAGCGATGACGTATTCCTACGCCTGTGAGAAGGCAATGACGTATCCCTATGTCTGCGAGAAGGCACCAAATCGAATTCTGATTGGTTAAAGCAACAGTCTTATCGACGCTTGTTTAATGCAGCAGAGCCTGCAGAACTGATTGTGAAGGCCTTGAGGCAGATTTCTGACCCTGGCAACAAATAATGGCTGAAATGTGATTGGTTAAATGCTTCAATATGAAAACACACATCTGGAAGCAGTGCAACCAGGGGGAAAAGCAATGACTGGGCAAAAACTGAGCATGTGTTGAATGACAAAACCAGCATGCATACATTTTTGCAAACAGAAAGGATTTTACTTAATTCAGGGGATATCTGTCTGTTAGCAGACATCAGATCGCAACATGAAAAGTCATACTTTTTCTTCAGAAAGTATCAATTTTTAAACATATAATTCAAAATCGGTTAGCTGTCATTTAAGATGAGCATATATTGAGGGTGACGCCATTGTTGACTGGGATTGGCTCCAGCACACCCTGCGACCTTTGTGAGGATAAGCAGCTCGGCAAATGAAGGAATATTGGTGTTTCTTCTTTATTGATACATGTGCATAGCATCTGAAACAATCAAAGGAATACATTGTAGTAGTCTCTGAACATGAATCGATTGGATGCTGAGATTATTCATTGTTATTATTATTACTGTCATGGCGTATTTATACTTCTTAACGTAAAGTGGAAGTGTATGACAGCGAGATGATGATTCCCACTTGCATCCAGTGCCACAAATCTGATGCTCTTTCCTTCAAACCCCAATCCACCAACCAAACTGGCTATATTTGTATGCGAGTTCATACTTGAGTTTCTTGGTCCTAAAATAACACTGGAAGACGTTTTGATGGAGACAAGTGTTTGTCCCATTTAATCTTTATAGTTTGTGACACAGTTTAATTGGAATAGAATTGCAGTTGACAGCTTTAATGTCAGAAAGAGCCTGTTCTCTCCTCAAGATGAGAAAATACATATTATTTGTTCCAAAAAACTGACTAATACATTTACTTCAGCAATTCCTCATCTAACTGCATGAATGTTATCAGGTGCAAAATGCATGCAAAAATAAAATCCTGTGCACAGGATTTTCCACGCTCATGATCAAAGCCTGATTTCCTTTTACACTGGCTTCAGCCCTCCACCATTTTTGTTTGTCTTCGCTCAACACTCTCACAACAGCAGCCACTTGGCTTCTTTGCTATATATGCTTAAATTTAGATTATTTTCATTTGTAACAAGCTTATGTCAACGTGTAGATTCAGACCCCTTGAAACAAATTTACATATCCGCGTGTGTTTTCCTGGTTGGACTGATTTGCTAACATTTTAATGCCAACATTCCATACCCCACTTAGAAATGTGTGTACTACATTTTGCGGTTGCTTGTAATTGATTGGTTCCTGTCTTGGGGCACTTCTTGTGTAACAGCCTTTACAATTGTTGCAAGCTGAAAATCACCAACAGACATTCACCAGAATAAAGCAGTAAAAATAAACTTTGTCAAGGTAAACTCATGTAAATTAACAATTGTGCTGTCACAATGAAGTATTTTATTATTGGACCTACAGCAATAAATGAAGGCTGGAAAAGACAATTGAACCATTCCAAAGCCTGTGTTTCATAAAGGCGCCAAAGGCCCGTGAAGAATTGACGCCCACCCAAAAAGGTTTGAAATTACCCAGATGGCACAAGATGGTGGCAAATCTCTGTGTAGAGACTTAAATTTAAGATTCAAACGTTCATTCATGTTCCGCACTGTTTATGCTGATGAATTTGAATTGGTTGCCACCCCAAAGAACACACACACTTTCAACATTTAGAGGATTCAATCAGCATTACATTCTTGTTGTCGGGATTTAATCGGAAACCAGAGTACCTGGAGAAAACCCACGCAGGCACAGGGAAAATATACAAGCTCCATATCAGAAGGCTGTGGCCCAGGATTAAACTCTTGATGTCAGAACTGTGGTGCACAGGTGCTAACCACTTTTTCCATTCAAGATGTGCTTAAGCTTTATTGGCTTCCATCTTAAAACTATAACTACATGTCCTCATCTTCTGTTCTTAAAAAATACAGTACTAATCTTGAATGAATCATTTGGCATGAACCATTTACAGAAGTGTTTATTCAGTCTCAATTAGTTTGCTTATTTAAAAAAAAAAAAAAAGAAATCAGCAATTGTAAGTTAATTGCCATTAACAACTCTTCTATGAAAACTTGACATTTGATGCTCAATTTGTCTCATACAAGATAATGGAAGTTCAAAATATTATAATTTAACACACATCCCTATTGTGAATATTTAAATACAGATCTAACAGTGTTGTTTTTCTTTTTTTATCCCATGTTGATAATGTTTGTATGCCTATGCTCATCTTTCCTAAAAGGGTCTTCCTTCATGTTTTTGTCTTTATTCTTCTCTAGGAGGTGACGATTTAGCTAATTTCCTTCACTTTCCAACACTACCACACATATTACTAAGGCAATGCTAAGCTTTATGGAAAGAGTTGAGGTGGGCAGGGTTGGCTGCCATGTCATCAATCAGGACGGAAAGCTCTTTTTGCGTGAAACTGTGTTCAAATAATAAAGCAAGCAGCATGCCTTTCCAAGAGCCTAGGAATAATTTCTGCCTTCGGTGGGGGGTTCATAGGTGCGTGTGTACGTATAAAATATGTCTTGAGGGGATTGGTGTAAAGTTAAACTGGGTGAAGTAGAAATATTTTACTCATCAGCTTTGCAGTCACAGAGTTTGCCTCAGCTAGAACAAAACTGCTGAAGCATTTAGAGAAAATTAACCCCCCATCCTGGCAGCCAGATGTGACTGGATTCTGATGAGTGCACACGAGTGGGCAGAAAAACCAAGAGACTGTGAAATTCCTGTCAGGCCCGTGTACTGCAGAATGGGCTATTGACTGCTTTCTCTATTCCCCTCCATCATTCTTCTTGAACACTGCCATTAATTTCCTCTCCCTGCCTTACCAATTCCTTTTCTCTGCCTTCTCTCCCCCTAGATTTCTTTGTTGCGGGAGAGGATGCACAAAGCTTTGGTGAAATACTTCAGACAACGCAGCCTCGGTGGCGCGGCTGAGCTGGACTGCTGCCAGGCTCTTTGTCGAGAAACCGACCAGATAATAAAAACAGCCCAGGTACAGTATTTGTATGTAAGTCACCGTTCATTACAAAGTGATTCAACTTTTATCCCAGACAAGATCCTCAAGTCGCTCAATACTTAGCTTACCTGCCTGCTGTTTTATAAATAAATACCCCAAAAGTCTTCACTGCATTTTGCAGCGTAAAGACTTTATCATTTTTTTCCTCTAAAAAGCAAAGCGGACTGTTCACGTCTACGTTGTTTGAAAAGGTAATAGAGAAGCGCAATAGGATTTAATTGTTTGACTGAAAATGTTTTTCAGTAAAATATGATCATTACAGTGGCGGTCCGTGAATTTTCTAGTGGCGCCTTCAGTTATCGGAATCAATCCAACCCTCAAAAACTATTTTATGGCTATAAAACCTCTACTGCAGCTACAGCTGCGACACATAAAAGCAGAGCCTGCAGAACTGATTGTGAAGGCCTTGAGGCAGATTTCTGACCCTGGCAACAAATACTGGCTGAAATGTGATTGGTTAAATGCTTCAATATGAAAACACACCTCTGGAAGCAGTGCAACCAGGGGGAAAGCAATGAAAGGAAGCTAACAGACAATTTGGAATTATTTAAAAAGTATTCATGGTCAAAATATAATTAACACCAGTCTGTGATTCAGATATTTCGAAGGCCTTGAAGGCTCTGATGGCACACCACTGGATCATTGTAATATGATAATTATAACGGCACTGCTGCACTTGCATAGCTTAGTGGTAGACTATGCCACGTTTCCACAAAAATGAAAAAGGAAACAATGGTAAACTGAAGAATGTATGTATCTTTCAGAACTGTCCTACAAAGCACGAGCTTTGGCTTTAAACTATATACCCACCTGCTATGCCACTTTTAAAAAAAGAATGTTGTAATGCCAACACTTTATCCGAATGAAATGTTGACAAGTTTGCTGCATGGATGTTTTATTTTTAATGAAGGCTAGACATAATTCCAGTTAACAAAGTTTGTATGCAGGTCAACTCAAGTGGTTCAATTTGCCATTAAACTGTGAATTACGCTGTATTCAATACATAAATTACAAATGCATTGCTTATTGCCGAGTCAGGGGTAGAGAAATTCATGCGAATCTTGGGGCCAAAAGCTGAAAACAGTGAATGTTTTTTGTAAAATTCTCTCTGTAATACATTTTATTGCTTCCAAAAAAGCAAACACTGGACCTGATATACATGTTCCATATTTAGCAAAAGATAACGGTTTGAGTGGACGCATGCCCCCCCAAGTATAATTCGCAGTTAATGATAGCATTAGCACCAAATGATTGAAATGATTAAAAGAGTTTTGAGGCAAGGCCATGTCATCCTTTCAATCAGACACTTTTTTGTCAAGCCTTTCCCATTCAACTAACTTTTTATGTTGTTGAGAAAATTATAAACCAAATTACATACATACTTGATGTAGTGAATCACATTTTTATTAAGTTTGAGGGAGCTTTTTCACCGCACACAGAGCGTAATTGAAAAGAGAAGGATTTTGGCCAATTTTTAAAACAAAAGAAAGTTAACTCTTTTACCATCGTTTCTGTGTAATCACTGATAATGTTTAAAACGGGGGACATACACATGCTAGAGAAGATCACATCCATTAATTGTGGGCAGTGTACAGGCTTGGTACAGATAATTGAATAATTCATTTCCTTCTGTTCTCTTTAACTTTCACCGTAAAGTAATTGCTGTTATTAGATTCACTTCCAATTATTTAATTTATTATAAGTAAATTCATATTTGTATAAAAGAAATTGTTCACATATTTGCGCTATAGCGTTGAACCGTTCGTATCTGTCCATTAGTCCTCAGAAAAGTGGACGTTCCAATACATGTCTGCAAGGTTACAGATGCTACTGACTGACCAATCACTGTATAAACTGATTAATATTAATTTGAGATGGTATTGGGGGCACTTGAATTGCTTTGCGTCTCTTACGTAGACGAGTCAGTTCAGTTTCCGCAAGGTTGAGATGTAAGGATCTTCAATTAGGATTGTAATCATCATCTCATCTGAGCTGTGATGTGAGATGAGGTCACAGCGGACAGTGAGACAGTGATGAATCATTTTGTCCGGCATTAGTTCAGAGCCAGGTAGCGTACTGGCATCAGGGAATGGCCACTTTCACCTTTGAGTGTCGATTTCATCCCAACTATCACCCGCTTGATAACAGATTGAATAGGTATGTTGTTCTTATTTTACACATGTTGTAAAATGCCGTAGGTGCTGGCACAGTTGATTTGATTTTTTCCAGGGAATTACCAAGTGCAAACAATGTCAGCTGCTTTCCTCCTCAATCAGACTGCACACACTCCTTAGACTGCTGACATGCTTTTTGAGGGGCCCGGTCCGGACATTACAGATGGTAGCCATGTCTCATTGGCCCAGCGTCTGAATGCAGCCCCGCCAGACCCCCCCACATATACACACACACACGCACGCACACACTAGCCACCCCGGCACATCACACAGCTCGAGGCGGGGTGGGGAGGAGCTATCAGCGGTCTGCAGAGTGTGAAGGACAAAAGAGCCGGTGTATTCAAGCGCACCGCACCGTCACCCGTCACAGCTCAACGCAAGACCCATCAGAGCAGGCAGCACTCACTTTAGCTCCTCGTGAGAAGAGGCGATGCCCCCCAAAAGTACAAAATTAAAGGACTGTCGGAATATTAAGAATTGAACAGAGATACTAATAGCTTTTAATTGAGTGCGACGTGAATTAGCTGTGCCATTTGCCAGTTTGTAAGCAAAAAATCAATAGGGTATTAGCCTGGTCTAGCCGGACCGAATCCTGCCGGGGCTCTTACGAATCCATCATGTCTACTTGACCCCGCGAGCGAGGCCGCAGGAAGGTCAGGCTACGGCGAGCTCAATGCGGTTTTGCTTGAAAGTAGCTTGAAGGGAAGGATGCTCGCAAACCTCAGTGTGGAGGAGATGTGCTGTTGGGGAGTGGAGTGGGGAGGAAATGCAGCGCGCTGTCAGCCTGCTATACTACAGCCGGAACTGGCAGTTCAGCTTTGTGTTGCGTGGGGTTTACACCAGGGATGGCATAATTGACAATGGCTAACAGTGGAGAGCGGCGCGGAGCCTTGTTGAATGGCCGGTAATGATTGGAGGAGACGCCCACCGTCCCGGTCTCATGGGACAGTAATCCAAGATCCTGTTTCTGATATAATTGTTAGTCAGAGAATTTCTGCATGGCTGCGCTGGCTCACATTCTCTAGCCAGTTGACAGTGCCAGGCAGTTTAATAGAAAAACTGCATGCTGAGAACAGAAGAGCAGTGAACCCGCACTTGGTTGACCAAGAGTCTCTTGTTCTCAGAATAAAGTATCACACCACGAGCAGTGACTTCATTTCAAAACGCTCTCCTTCGTTTTAATTATTGCGTTACCTTTTCAAACTATAGGCCTTGTCACAAGAAATTGAGCTGATCTCTGTGTTCCAAAGCTTCCACTTCAGCTTGGACAAGTAGATGTCTTCTGTTCGGGACAGTCACCTGTACCAGACAACTTACTTACCCTCACACGCTTCACTATCTACAAGCCCCCCTCACCCCCCCCCTCTTTTACTCACTGCAGATCCATAACAATGAAACAGGTGACTTTCATGCTGCTGTCAGGACTGATCTAATTTTAGCTGGGTGAATGATTGCAATTGGCTTTGCCTCATCAGATAATTAATCTATGTCACCATTAATTGGAAAAGAGAATAATTACAGGCCGTGTTGACAGAAATTCTACGCTTCTCCAGATTCCGAGATCTAATTACAACTAGCCAAAACTGATCACCTTAACTAGCACCAAGCACACCTTCACCAAAACGTGGTTGTCGTTCAAAGGTTGCGCTTTGGCTTCGGCTAGATGCGCCGCGGTCTACGTCACCCGGATAGCTGTCTCCCTCAATCACTTTTCAATATTCAATCTTAATTTTGTAGAAGTTTAGCATTTTCAATGAGCTGGAGATGAATGATTAATGAATAAATTTGAATGCTTCATTTTGTCCACGGATCATTAGTTAAGTCCTTTGTGGGAAGGACCTGAGAAAGGAGTGAAATTATTGAGACATTAGCCTCAAGCAAACCAGGGGTAAATAGAGTGCACAAAAGGATGTTACTTCTGCACTATGGGAAAAAAGCAAAAAAAAAGCCTGGGGAAACATTTTCAAATTGAAATGTAAACTTAATCACATTCCAAAATCGATATTTATTTGTGTATGTCACCGCTGTCATGCAGTATGTGCTCCATTTTAAAAGTTGAATGTTCCTGAATAAATAATCAATAGCAATCGAAATCTATCCCATGAAATATTTATTGTCCATCAAAATAGGAATGATGAATAATGAAAAGAATGAATTATTACACTGAGTCTTTTGGATGAATCTTGCAAATCTGCTGCTTTCAGAACGGCTTAGAAATGCCTTGTCTATTGTATACCCTGTCTCTGCCTAATAGAGAGACTGTTGTTGGTTTTCTGGTGTGGATGTGATGTGTTGGCAGACTAGGCTGCTTGTGGCAACAGAAGAGGGCAGTATGGACGCAACAACGTCACACCAATTCAAAATCAAAATACGTCATTCTTACCATTGGGAGAAATGTAATTTGAAATTAACTTAATGTGCCATAACTGTCAACCTCTCCCGATAACTGCCCTTATAAATGATTATGATTCCCCTTACAAACCCCCCAAAAACCTTACAAACACCATACGACTCGTACGGTGTTTGTAAGGTTTTTGGGGGGTTTGTAAGGGGAATCATAATCATTTATAAGGGCAGTTATCGGCAGAGGTTGACAGGTATGATGTGCTCTAATCATACTCAAGTCCTTATGAGGTCTAACTTAGCCTGCTAAGAGTCCCTAATATTGACCATTTGAAATCAATATGTACAATCCATCTATTTTCTTGGGTGCTAACCCTGTCCAAGGTTGTAAAAACTTCCGTTCTAACATAGGTCTTACATAGACTGGCACTAGTATGTAGATCAATCAATTATATTGACTGTCTTTCCTCAAATAGTGGTTGTTATCTATTAGTCGCTAGGTGCAGAATCAATTTAAGTAAGTAAACAAATCCCTTGAATTGACACATCTCTTTTCCAATCAGGAAAAACATAGGCAGTAAGGTTTAATTTTGGAGATTTTCTACATGTTCTTTACACCGTATTAGAGCTTATCTTGCTTCATGTGGAGATTAGCATTCAAGTACACTGACAGGTGGTCACGCTTCAGATGACACTTTAGTCTACTTTTGAGCAGTGATGTAAGATTATAATACTTGAACATGCATGATGATTTAACCTTTTAGATTTGATTATTTTATTTTCATAACCAAAGGCGCACAGCTAAATGGAATGAAAAGACTAGTGTGGACACCTAATTGATGTGCTGCATTAGCAGTTTGTGGTTCGGTGAGACGAGAATGCACAAGCCTCACTGTGCTATTCTTATTCTTTTGTATATGAAAGTGCTTCTTTCTCTTGGTTTCCATAGCGGCTTCCTTTCTATAAATTTCTATAAAAATTTACAGGCAGCATTTCAGTGTGGTGCCACGTTGCAGACGACGGGCTCGTTTCGCGCCGATTCACCTCAGCGATCACTTTTAGTCATCAGCGGCAAGCCATGGGAATCGGAGCGTGGCTCCCAGGCTAACGAAAAGTCTCTGCTTTGAGGTCTTTTTGAAACAGGGCAATGGAGGTGTCCTCTCTGACCAGACTGCCTTTTGTTCTCGAGCCAAAGAGCAGAGTCGAGTCACGAAGGCGAGGGAAAACTGAAAGAATGTGAGTGGAAAAGAGATGTGTTGGTTGTTGTGTTTAAAATAGAATTAGAAAAAGGTGGCAAAGTTTGGGGGAACATGAGTGATGAGATTGTAATGTGGCAGGCTGTTTTTTTGTTGTTGTGAGATTTGAGAACGATGTGTACAAAAGGTCTAGGACAGGCATAATAGTTAAGTAGACGCACTGTTTATTCAGTCTTCACTAGTTCCCTGTTTAAAGAAGAGGAGCATCATGTCACCATTGGAAAGTGGAACAACTACGTTAACATAGAATCCAATTCATTGAAGCAAAGTGTACTGTACTTAATTATAACCGCAGCCAAACAGGAAAATATTTTCAAATTAAAATGTGGAAGTCATGCAGTAATTTGTAGGTGACACTTTTTGGAGCTCATTTAAAATATATATATAGTTAAAATAAAAAATATATTTTGAGACACCTAATTGGGTAGTGGTTCAATTGCCTGACTTCGGTGTGGGCAGCGTGGGATTGATTCCAACTAGGTGGTGGTATGATTGTGAGTGCAAATGGTTGTCTGTCTCTATGTGTGCCCTATCCCTGATTGGCCACCAGTCTAAGGTGTACATTGTCTGCCTTGTGTCATCTGTGATGCTACAGCAACCCCCGCAACCCTTGTGAGGACAAAAAAAAACATATTTTCCAATTTATTGCTGCTATGTTTTGCGGATGACCATACAAACACATCGAAGACCTTGTAGAAATATTCCCAGGGTTACTGTATTATACAGGTTTGAAGCTAATTACCAAACAATTATAATAAAAAAAACACTGAGAACTACACCAAATTATGTAGACATTGTGCTCTATTTCCATGCCTTGCTCAAAGCCGCCACGTGGTGCCATTCTGCAAGCAAGCATCTTGGTAATTTCACAGACGAACCAGTGCATTTGAAAAAGGGTTTATTTCCATTTATGTGTTGCACTGTGCTTGGGTTGCATAGTCATACAATGTATACTGCAAGAGGGTACCCCTATAAAACATCATGTTACGATCGCGCCGAGACGTCGTGGCGCGATCGGAGGGATTTGGACCCAGTAGCGGGGAAGCAGGAGGGGACGAGACGAACTGTGCTCATGATAGTGACTTTAATGACTCAAAACGCCTTACAAAATAACAAGGACTCGTACATCCCAAAACGAAACAAAACCGGAGCATGGGGAACAGTACCTTTGCAGCGATGTATGCAGTATTACGCTGTACAATCCAGCAATGAATACCACTTCCGTGGTGTTTAAATACACACATCCGGAAGTAATCATGAATCACTCGCAGCTGCTCTAACCTAACGGCAAGCCAGGAGGGACAAACGAGCTGGTCCTGACCAATCGTCAAGCACACACATTCGCTATATATCAGAACACCCAACTTTCTGCAGAGTGGTGTACCAAATTCCTAAACAGGCCCAGCCAGCCTCGGAAAATCAAGATGCGCTGCTTTTTACGGATGACAAACCTGTGGGATGTATGGTACTATATAGATATGTAATCACACTACAATTTATGGAATACACTACTGTTCATGTATCGAGTATGGTGTTGTACCGAAATACATATTTGAGTTTAATTTGCATAGAAAATGTTGGTGGTTGGTTGGTTTATGGTTTGATAACATCCTATGAAAACATGACATTTTTTCCAATGTATCTTAACCCGAACCATACGCTAAACTAATAAGATACTAATTTTGTGTAATTCTATACTTGCACAAAGTAAATCATCTGTCAATGCATTATAATGTGTATCCTCTCAAGTGGTTCTTTAACGTGCGGAAAACATGCCAAACTAATTCATCACAATAACAATACATGTTCCTTCTGCTTTCACACTCGCCTGATTTTCCCAGATATTTATCTTAGCGGGATAATAATTTGTGAAAGTCTCTGACATTTGTGGCTAGCTAGCATGATAATAAATCCATGGCTTGGAACATTTCTTAGTTAATTAGAGTCAATCAATCCAAACTTTGCTCACTTACCGGTGTGAAACCGGAGCATAATGAGCAGAAATCAGCATGGTGATTGGAAAACACAAATTACAGCTGTTAAAGAGAAACTCATCCACTTTTCTTGCAGTCGACGCCAGTGCCTGCTGTGAGGTTTTAAAATTAGCATGGCATTCCTTTAATGGATGCTGGGGGAATGTGCTCCTCTATAATTAAAAAACCTGTAATACACTCATCTGCCGAAATAAGAGTGGCGGCAAACCTCTTAAGGAATAGTGGCCCCATCATACACACACACATACACACACACATACACACACACATACACACACACATACACACACACAAACAAAATGTCAGTTTTGCATTATTAGATTTAATATGATTATTAGATAAATAATAATATTCAGGTGTATTATCAATGAATCTGATCTCTTTTGCGTAAATCAATTCAAGAAAGTACACCTGATACTAGATTTTTACTCAGATAAAAAATATTCACGCTTTTCTACATATTTTGCAGAATTATAGCACACATTTATGTGAACCCCAAATTCCCAATCTCACAAAATGGCTCTATCAACATTAGAAAAATCAAAGTAGTAATTCTTAATCCATCGAAATGTATCTTGTCACTGTAAAAAAAAGAAGCAAACCTTTGGTATATTGAATGAAAACCGTTTTCTTCTTGCCTCTCTTCTCCACTCCACCGTGAAAACCTTGCTTCCTTTTTTACAGAACATGCCAACAAGTTTGTTTTGTCAATGTCTTCCAGAACCAGATTTTCAAATTCTCAATAAGAAGTTGGAATAGTTCTACTAGAGAAGAGGTGAGTCTTATAGATGAAGCCTTTCAATTGATTTTAGTGTATAAATTAAGACTAGCAATAACTCAATATCAAACAAAAAATAATTTCATGTTTTCATTGATCATCATGAGTCATCCTTGAAATTTACTTAGTTTGCACAAAAGTAAGTAAATCTACATTTGGGAGTTTTTGAAATGCCACTGCTGAAAGCTATCAATGATAATGCTATGCCATGAGTAAAAGTGTTATTTGGCTCATGATTTAATCAATGCAGGAAGACTAATGACGAAGTCAATACACTTATTAGAATCTATATCTTTAAGATGCAGAATACAGTTGTTAGTGGAGGGAAGAAGAGAGCCAAGACAGTGTTTGTGGAACTGAAAGATAATTATAATTTTCAAAATGTCCAAAACAGTAAAATTGTGGTACAATAGTTTGTGATGGCGCCAGTTTGAGCCTGTTACTGCTAATTAATATTTAATACACAGGTATTGTTAAGTTTTCCTGTTGTATCATGTACAAATTATTTCATATAAAAAAGTAAAATTCATGTTCACTCCCTGATGTAGCTATCCATACATATTTTCAACACTTTATCAGGGTTGTGGGGTGCTGGAGCCCATACCAGCGACTTAGGGCAACAGGCTAAATGAGGTGACCAAAATATTACATGCCTTACATACATTTTAAATGATCATCTCACTGCCAGCTGTTGTATTTGGTTCTCATTTAAATGTGTAAGTATCTAATGAAGTGTCCAGTGTGTGTATTTTCACTTTATTACACATATTTAACGATATACTGATGTGTTCCGGATGATAATAGAATGAAATAGTGTGAAGTGGTTTGCAAGTATTCATTGAGCTCATGTCATGTGGCCTTCATAGTACTCGGACGTTTGGTCCCCGGACGTTTGGTCCCCGGACGTTTGGTCCCCGGACGTTTGGTCCCCAGACGTTTGGTCGACCGGACGTTTGGTCGACCGGACGTTTGGTCCCTGGACGTTTGGTCGACCGGACGTTTGGTCGACCGGACATTTGGTCGACCGGACGTTTGGTCGACCGGACGTTTGGTCGACCGGACGTTTGGTCGACCGGACGTTTGGTCGACCGGACGTTTGGTAGGACGGACGTTTGGTCACCGGGTTGTTACTGTTGAAACCAGCTCTCAAAATTATAATCATGAGAGAGAGTTTAATATCTAAATATTTAATATCAAAATATCAACAGTAAACTCTGTCATAATTTGACAGCGAGCGAACCCGGCGACCAAACGTCCGTTCTACCAAACGTCTGTTCTACCATACATCCGTTCTACCAAACGTCCGGTCGACCAAACGTCCGGTTGACCAAATGTCCGGTCGACCAAACGTCCGGGGACCAAACGTCTTTCGACGAAACGTCCGGTCACAGGCCTGCATTTGTATGAGGTGGAACTGTCCAGTTCAAGGCCTTGCATACTACATAAGTCAAGGTGTTTGCCATTTTTAAAAACATGTTTCAGAATCTATTTCACCACTGTATTGTACATATATCATCCCAGCTAAGAGGCACTGTCACCGTGTGACCCTGCTTGCGAGGGGCCAACGTGCACAGTATGACTTCGCCTCGGGTAGTTTCCTTTCTCTCAGCAGCTCTCAGAAAGTGGAAACCTTATATTGTGCCCAGTAAGAGAAATTTGCCATTGTATTAATTATTGTCAGGGAATTCAAGGAGTGAAGATAATTCAGGATGCACTGGATTGGTCCCATTTGTTTCACTTGTCAGTGGACTGAATAATTGCGAAACCTGACTGTGTTAGACGTTGACTTTTCCAAAAGATAGGTGCAACACAAATGTACGCTTCAAGAATGAAAAGCTTTAGAATAATTTGTCGCCATCCCTTTGCCAACAAAGTAATGGACTAACTGAAGTGAATACTATGTTTACAACATATCATTCTAAACTAACTATATTATATGTTTTGATGAAATACATCAATTTTTTTCACAAACAGATATTGATTTAACTCCCGAGCCTTTTGCTAACCAAAGCAAAACCTTCGCAGCACATTTAGGTGCATGTTGTAAATAATTTTACTTCACGGTATAAAAAATGTTCTTGTGTGGAGATGACTTCTTTAAAACCAAATTTCAATAGATTGCCACACATTCGCTCTGTTATGTTATGCTGACCTACAGTTTTTATTATTGTGGTTTGATTGCAGCTAATGGGTCATTTTGCCTTGCCTCCCTATTCTGAAATTAATAAAATGATCAGTTATGGATTGTTATTAATACTTGTGCTTTTAGCAGGGTTAATTTTTTCTAGTGTAACAGGATTCTAGTTTTTAGCCTTATCATGTTTTGGGGCTTATTTGGCCTCATCTGGCACCTTGTTGACCACCATTGTCGTAATCGAGTTGTACACTTGGCCAGAGTTGTGGAGTATCAAATTCATCAGCAGTTGTGATTGGCTGTGACCTCTGGCAGTGCTGTTGTATTGTCTATCATTTTTATCTCATCAATCTGGTTGTAGCGATGACAGCTTGTTTTCTGTGTTGCGACTGCCAATGAGTGGTTGTATTTTACACTTTTTGTCACCGTGTTAATAAAACGGTGTTATTCTTTTCATTGTCTCGCAAGGACATTACAATACTATGATGTTATATATTGTATCTTGTATCGTTATCTAGGAGGCTTGTTATTTACTAAAAAAATAAATAATACTACATGAAGACACCCATCTCAGTCTCTAAACAAGGAATTCTGCAAGAACCCACTTGGGAAAAAATATTTTTTCCTACTAGTACTTTTGTTTTACCTGTTAAACCCGTGGAGAAACTGCTGACTGCAAACACCCTACAGCACAGGTGTCAAAGTGGCGGCCCGGGGGCCAAATCTGGCCCACCGCATAATTTTGTGTGGCCCGGGAAAGTAAATCATCAGTGGCGACTTTCTGTTTTAGGATCAAATTAAAATGATAGATATAGATGTATATTAAATTTCCTGATTTTCCCCCTTTTAATCAATAATTGAAATTTTTAATCCATTTTTTCTTTGTGTTTTTAGTTCAAAAATCATTTTGTAAAATCTAAAAATATATGAAAATATTTCCAGTTTGCAACTTTAATATGGAACACAATTAAAGAAAAATGGTTTATTTTCACAATGAAAAACAAATGATTAAATTTTCTTTTACTAAGAAAAAAAAGCTCAAATAAACATTGTTTTAGATCTATAAAAAATTGAATATTTAGGGCTTTTAATCCAGTTCTTTTAATCCATTTATAAAAATAAAAAATAAGAAAATTATTATTTCTAAAATGGTCCGGCCCACATGAAATCGAGTTGACGTTAATGCGGCCCGCGAACCAACCCGAGTCTGACACCCTTGCCCTACAGTAAGTCGCAACTGTGATGGCGTGAGCAACAAATATAGCCTGAATAATTGTAAATTATTGCAATCAACATTTACCATGGATATTATCTCAATTAAAGGTTTGTACATCTCTGCGTGGCTTTCAGTGAATTTCAGCCCAATCAGGATTTGTTTATAAAATAAGCACTGTGTTTTTAGTGATGTAGAGCCTTTAGAAATTGACAAGTACAGAAGTTGTTTCTAATACTTGGTAACTTTTTTTTGCCAGGAAGGAGAGAGAAAATATTTGCAACTTCTCTCAGCATATGATTCTGAAGGCTTGAGAACTTTGTACTAGAAGGACTTTGCTAACACAATGGGGCTCATCTTGCAGTCCTCCCAAGGAAGAACTATCAGTCCTGCTACAACAGCTTCAGCGTCCCCAGGTGACCGCGCCACTGAGCTCGTGCTCGCTCCGTCGCACCCCACTCCACGCCTGCTGCCACCCTGAAGGTAGATGCATCACGCTGGGGGACTGTGCAGCAGAAGTAGCACCCCTCCTCTTTACTTCCCATCCCACCTTCAAGCTCCTTCTCTACCCCCCTGTCAAAACCACATAGGTCAGTCTCTATTACCATTTAACAACAGATTAACATTTTAGTATTATTTATTTAATTGGATAACCTTACATACATGTTCCCATGCCTGCATACGGGTGGGGGCTGAGTGGGGGGCATTGCACCGTCTGTTTCTCCCGGCTGCCTGCTGATTCCCTGAGGCATGTCTGTGGTGGGGGTTAGAGAATAGCAGGGCTCCCTGAATGGCACATACTGTAAATGCTAAGCTGCTAGTCCTGTCTTGTTTGTCTTTTTGCCCCTGTAGATGGTTTAGGTGTCATCTGTAAGATGGCAGTACAATAAATACTGTTATTCAGCTGTCTTTCCACTCCCAAATTCATCGCTAGAAAGGGAAGTTGCAACCTTTGACTCCCTGGCTTATCCTCATTTGTTCCCTTCATGGTGGAAGTAGGGAGACTGTTCAAGTCTCTGTGAAGCAGCTGCTATCCATTCAAAAACTCCTGAACCTCTAAAATACTGTTTCATGACCTCAACGAGCCCCATATGCTTACACGTATTCTATTATTTGAATCAGTACTCAGTACTCAAATAATTGAAACTTCACTGTTGTAAATTGATGAGAGTATCCGAGCTTTCATTTTAAATGAAACATAACTTACTTTAAAAACAACATCTGAAATGTTGATCAAGGTTACTTAAAAGTTTGATATAGGATTTTTCAAGTTTAAGGACTCAATTCTCCTTCAAAATACACTTCAAACAGAAGTTTGAATTGGAAAGTCTGAAACATGTCAGATCAGCTGATGAAATTATTTATTGTATGTAATTGAATTTGGGTGGTAATTGAATATTGTGCATTTGTGTCTGTGTACTGCACGAGTTTAATGTAATTTGTTTAACTAACACATACTAATTCATAGATTTCAATACCGTACCACAGATAGTTAACAAAAAAATCTATTTTTTAACAACAAGATGATATCGCCCTCTCCATGATATTAATATGATATGTTCTGTGATCTGTAAACAGCTGGTTATCTTGCTTTTCCACGATAAGAGAAAGTGCTGAGGATTTACGCTTGCTGAGCACATTTGGGCTGAATCTTTCACACGTCACAAATTGCAGATGGGAAGCAGTGATCTTGAACAGCCGATCACATTTCCGTGACCATCTGACACCTTCCATTTAGGAAAATAATACTTTCTATCTTAGCATAACCCCCTTCACCCCCGTTTTCTGTCTGCAAAAGCTAGCAAGCAGAATTATGGACCTGCTATTTGATTTGCTATTCACAACTTTACATTTTGTCCTTTTGTTTTTGTGCGATGAAGGAAGGAAATGTTCAACCTCCATGTTAATCAAACAAAACATGTGAGACCTTATGATGTGTGGACATGCAGTTAAGAATGCTTTATAGGTTCCCGTTCCTCATAGTCAGTAGACTTATTTATATTTGCTGTTAAAATAATAATAATACAAAGCTGTCAGTGCAAGACCTTTATAAGGGTCTTCCTGGTCTTGGCATAGTCTCTGAAGGCTTCGTCATATATAGGCGTGTAGGTGGACTTGATCTGATTTGTGTAATATGACACCCGAATATGAGTCGGGTTAACTGGCACAGAGTTGTAAATCACTGTACTGTGATTCTTTGTCTCAACGGGTTTAATTAGTCTTGAAATTCTTCTCTTATCTGATGACCCCCCCTAAGCACCACCACAACCATCACCACTGCCAGTAGCACCCTCCTCTTCCTCCTTTTACCACCACCACTACTACCTCCTCCTCTTGCATGCACACTGCAACCATAAATGCCCCGTAGTCTGAAGACCAGCAGCCTCAGGAGACTAAGCTGCTACAAAGAGCTGAAAGAGTTTGGAAATGGTCATTTTATTGTGTTAGAATGGCTCACTGGAGACTTGGGTAATTTAGTGCTAACTGAGCGCTTGTAAAGATAACAGTATGTGACTCCCAAGTGCAACACCGCCAACTACTGTAGCGCTGCCACGCATCCTCGCAACTACAACTTAAACTGTAGTAAACACCAACTAGGCATGTTTCAAATGACATTTTTATTAATGCTTTTGTTATTATCACTGAAACATTTCACCTGGATGCAAGTATGTTACACACCCTAGTCAGTGCATGTCCATACCTATAGCATAAAATTCAGTTTCATAGTATGTGAACATTCATCCCTACCTGTCATTTCTTATAACTTTTGAGGAATCTGTCACTGCCAGTCTCTTGGGAGTCCCACATGGGTGTTTATTTTCTCTAATTGAGCTCGTCTTTAATTGACAGTTCATTACGTCCTAATAAGCCATCTTAACCATTTTTATTGCATTACCATCGCATGCCATGAACTCAACAAACTTCAAGTCAGTGTGCTTATCATACTAATGGTATTTGTACAGAGAGTACAACTCCTAAAAGTTCTGTAACAATTGCTTTCAGACATTTGAGTGTTATCAATGTATGTGTGCCAAGTTGAAAGGGATTTGGGACATTAGATAGATTGAATGATAGATTAATGAGACAATTGTAGAGGGCTCATGAGAGACGTGCAGGTGAGGTGAGGTGAGCTTTCAGTTCAGTAATCTGGCTAACATATCGGGCACCCACATGTGTCGTGGTTACCAATATATTGTTTTCTATCTAATAGACCTCAATTCTGGGGTTGCCCTTTAGATTTGGATTCATCCAAGTTCTGTAGCACATAATTTCATATTTTGGAGGCCACTTGCGGCTTTAGTCCATCAGAACGGACCCTTGATGGACCTCTGTAGGATAGATCCAGACGCTAGGATAATTATACAAACCGGGTGTGGGCGTAGAAGGGGGAGTATGATGATGTGTGTTTTCATGTAGTGGTCTGGTTAACATGCCTGGGCTCTGATGTGTCATGGTTAATCTAGTGTTTCCGATCTAATACATCTCATTCAGGAGGTGTAGTTTCTGATTCTTTAGATTCTTTTATTATAGCTAGAAGCGCATCGATTACACGCCTGCCAGATGGAAGGTGACCACTGTATGAGAGACCATGAAAATGCGTGGGGTACTACGATTGTCGCAATAAGGCATCTCTTTGGTGTTACTGTACAGAAGATGTCTTCGTTTTTGTGTGTTATTTGTTTACCAAATTGATTTGATGTTAGTGCGTTGGCATGGCCGTTAGGTCAAGTGACGGCCAATTCCATTGCCAGTTTCCTGTGTATCAAGTAAAACGTAAATACACACTGGGTTGTGATTTACTGTATGAGTTTACTGATAGATGGTGTGAGAATGTGGGTAAAATCGGTGTTTAATGTTGTTTATTTCACTTCAAAGTACTTTGTGTGTCCCATAGGACTATGGGCGCAGTTGAAAAGTTTGAATGATCCAAGACAATCATTCTATTAAGCTTAACACATATACAGATGTATTCCTGTATGTTAAATGTGTTTTATATTTGCCTCTTTGTGCACATGCATATTCTAATCCAAGCTCAGGTTCGTTACTCTCATTTGTGTTCAGATGTGCTGTTATTTATTTGTTTGACATTTTATCAGTACTAGCATTTCATATCATAAAAAGTAATGTCGATGAACATGCAGTGGCCTACATGTCTTATAATTTTAATGTCCGGTCTCTACATGCATTGAAACATAAGGTGCATAGTGAACATAGATTGCACGTGCAGTTTATGATGCATATGCACAAGTTGTATGGAACACCTTGCTTTTTGAAGGACTAGCTGCAGGGGGTGGGAGTTGAGGGGTTATTTTGCCGATGGAGATTAAGGCAGGGGCTTTTTGTCATTTGTGCGAGACAAGCCATTCATCCATCCAGTTCACAGCCAAAAAAAGGCTGGTCCCAGAAATTAGCAGTTTCAGCTCAGCAGCAAAGTCGCCGGGCTGTGAAGGCAGAGAGAAATTGACTAATTAGCAATGCGCACTAAAACTTGACGGTTTCTCTCCATAACAGCGAGGGGTGGAAAAAAAAACCAAGAGACTCGCCTTTTTCTCCCCCCCTTTTTCCTCTTTCCTTTCTTCCATAGATGTTTGAAATCGCAGTCATTTACGCTCGACAGTTTTTACAATAGCCTTGAGCCATAATTTTGCGAGTCTCTCCAGCATCCATACCCCTGCATGGTCTCTCTCCACCGGCCATGCACGACCGTTTCTCTCCCCAACCGTGGATTTCCTATTACTCTCGTTACGACTCACTGAGCCCCAGGCCCAAGGATAATGATGTGTTGTTTCTTGGTAGCATAATTTGTCACACGTATATTTCTTCTTCTTCTTCTTCTTCTTCTCCTCTTGCAGAAAGCACGGCTCCCCTCTTACACACTTGTACACTCCTGGTTAATTCTAAAGGAAACAAATGATCAACAAATAACGCCAAATTGGGACTTTTGGGGGGTTGGACTTGCATTTAAAAAAAAGAAAGAAAGAAAGGCAACAAAAGAAGGGACTCCTGAGTGAGCTTTCTGGGGACCCCCCTTGGAGGATTACTTTCTTTTTTCTTGGAGTGTGTGCGTGGTGGTGAGTGTGTGTCAGGTAAGTTGTGGCTGCTCTCATCATTTAGTTGTCACAGACGCGCGTAAGTTTACGCACGCACAAATGGCGTTTTAGTCGCGATCGCTAACAAAAGTCGAATGTGTCGCGGTTAACTTTCAGCCCTTTTTAGAGGAGATTGACTCTTTGTTTTTGAACGTTTTTGCGCTAAAACGCGCGTGCTATAAGGTTTTTTTTTTGGTAGCGGCGGCGCGCGGCTGTGGGGGGCGGCGAGAGAGGAGATCCATGCTGCATACTCTCCCCAGCGGGGATCTCGCCGCTCCGTACCCGCCGAGTGGAGCCTCATTGCCGGGTAGAGCTCCGCAGATGGTCGGTCTTTCTTATGAGTCTCTTGCGCCCCCGAACCATAGCCGTGGTTTAAGCGCCACGATAGAAAATAAATACCATCTTGTCCTGCACAATGTTGGGAAGTAAATTGCATTTTGAGTTTGTTTTTTGCTTGACCATGAAGAAGTTGAAGACTATCTAATCCACGTGGGATGTCATTTCTGGATCAATAACTTGTCCAAGAGATTGCGTCTCCCCCTTTTTTTTCATTCGACTGAGCCGTCGGGTGTTTTAGTGCTCTGAAGTAAATGGCTTGCATGGTTTATGTGTTGCCCAGGTGGCGTCCACAGTCAGGAGACCATGTCAAGATCGGGTGACAGAACGTCCACCTTTGACCCGGCGCACAGTGACACGCTGCTGCACGGGCTCAACCTGCTGTGGAGAAAGCAGCTCTTCTGCGATGTTACTCTCACCGCCCAAGGGCAGCACTTCCACTGCCACAAAGCGGTGCTGGCATCCTGCTCCCAGTACTTCAGGTCGCTCTTCTCCTCACACAACGCCATCGGCAACAACGAGGGCGGCAAGGGAAATCAGGGCAGCGGCAGCACCCCGTCCTCCTCGCCCGACGACAAGTTGGTGACCCCCAGTGCCAGGCCCATCAATAACCTGGTCCTACAAGGCTGCTCATCCATCGGACTGAGACTCGTGTTGGAGTACCTGTACACGGCCAACGTGACGCTTTCCCTAGACACGGTGGAAGAGGTGCTGTCGGTCAGCAAGATACTCAACATTCCCCAGATTACAAAGCTCAGCGTGCAGTTTCTTAACGACCAGATCTCAGTGCAGAACTACAAGCAGATCTGCAAGATTGCCGCCCTCCACGGACTGGATGAGACCAAGAAGCTGGCCAACAAATATTTGGTGGAGGACGTGCTGCTGCTCAACTTTGAGGAGATGTGCGCCATGCTGGACGCCCTGCCGCCGCCGGTGGAGTCCGAGCTGGCGCTCTTTCAGATGTCGGTGCTGTGGTTGGAACACGACCACGAAACCCGAATGCATTACGCGCCGGACCTCATGAAGAGGCTGCGCTTTGCTCTCATCCCAGCCCCGGAGCTGGTAGAGAGGGTACAGTCGGTGGACTTTATGAGGAGTGACCCCGTGTGCCAGAAGTTGCTGTTGGACGCCATGAACTACCACCTGATGCCCTTCAGACAGCACTGCAAGCAGAGCACGGCCAGCAGGTAAGATTGCAAACATCACATATTTTTTGTCTACTATCTTGTCAGTAAAACCTGAGTTTACAGAATGTGGGTAAATAGTTGAGATGTTACAGTGTCTTTGTATGTCATTTATAAAGCACTACGAGCTAAGTCGACTAGTTATTTTTATATTGCACAAAATGTTTATCATCTCTTTTGAGCATGCGTGTGATAAATGTTTCAAGGCTTTTTAATTTTAGTTTTTCAATTAAGGTCCCTCAAAACATGTCTTTGTTTCCACAGTCATGTCGTTGGCCAAATCAATTGCTCACATGGGCTGTACAATGTACGGCCTGCAAGCCACAGGTTGCCCACCACTGTGTTTAATAAAAAGTTGCTCTTTAATACCCGCCCATTTCTGTCTGCTCAGTGTAAACAAGATGCCTTAAAATTAAAATAGTTTCATGTTTGTTTTCTCGGCAATAATGAGATGAGAATAAATGCATGCATTTTTTTAATCAAATCATGAATAAGACTTCTATGTATTAACGATCTGCTTTTGTCAGGAGTTTGAATCATTGGCAGTGATGTTATAATAATAAGTAACTATGTTCTGCATTTGTAGAACATGTCTGTGTCCATGTGTAACATCTATTTTCACACGAGGGCCTGAGTTAGGTCAGCATTGGAAATCCTCATAATTAGTTTCACATGCCACTGTATCTCTCCTCTCAATTAATCACCATTATCTTTGTCCAGGGGCTCATTTGCATATGAATAACCCCTAAAACACTTCCAAGTGGGCCAGTGGCACAGAGAGAGTGAGTACAATGCTAGTGATGTAGTCAAGCATAAAAACGGACAATATGAAAAAAAGGAAATAAGGTGTATGTGACTGAATGTAATGTAATATGATTACTGCACATTGTGATTAATTGCCGGATTTGTGTTGGAGCCCATTAGGAGCCAGGCAATTCCCTAAATGTAACGTAAAGCCCAGCGCCCCGGGGTTATGCGTCACACGCAAAATCTCACAAAACGGCCGGGGGACGTCACATGAATCATTACAGCCAATGAGATGAAGACATTGTATAGGCAGGGTTATGGCGTCAATTGCCTTTTTCCCCTCCGGCATGGCCCCCCACAGGACCATCCTCGCTTCACAGCTAATTAGAACGATACCTTTCGAGAGTGTAATAACCACTCAATAACACGGCACCATGGAAAGTGTGCGTTTTGTTCATTGGGATAAAAGTGTACAAAAGCCTCGTAAGCCGCTCAGTGGAAGCAGTTGTGTTTATTTTTCTATTTTTTTTAAATTCATTTCAACTGTTTACTGTTGTCATTCCAGAATCCGTTCCAATAAGAGAATGCTGTTACTGGTGGGTGGTTTGCCCCCTGGACCCGATCGCCTCCCCAGCAATTTGGTCCAGTACTATGACGACGAAAAAAAGACATGGAAGATACTCACAAGTGAGTTTAAACCAAAGGATTTTATTTGAGGTTTTTTTTCTCCCAGCTTTCTCCTGTTCAGGGATTTTAACGGTCGTTCCTTTGGATGACTTTAACGCGGGTTAATTTGAGCGAAGGAGTTCCCTAAATCCTTCAGGTAATAATATATCACTATCACTTTTTAATATAAGTTTCTAATCAGAGCGTGACTTCACGCCATTGCGGAGCGTCACGCCTGGTTCGCCTTGTTTTTGCTGAAATATGCTACCGAGATGCATGATGAGATCCACTTGAATCTAATGATCTGCTGTGGCAGAGATTGAACTCGGGCTTTGAGTGATATCTTTGCTGAGTGGCTTTCAAATCCATCCTGATTATTCTCTTGCACTGATCAATACCGGCTGAATTGCTCTAATTATTTACCCAAACACAGTTTAAACGAAGTCTAGAACCGTAGTGTTAACTCGTTAAATTTAAAATGAAAGAAGGCACTACCTTTTTAGACAATGTGGAATAAAATTGACTAGAAATAATCTTATAAGCATAGACCTTGAAAGTGCATTATGTGGAATTGTTCCCATCTTAAGGAAAATGGGGCCGAAAGGAGTGTCTTACTTTGTGTCAACCAGCAGAGGCACTGTTGATTTGTTCTCAAGTTTTATTTTTTTATTCTTAGCATCATTCTGCCAAGTGCAAAAGTAGCATGGCAGCGGGTTTTAAGAGGAGAAAGACATGCCTAAAAAGGAATCATTGTATTCTTTTGATTCTGGTGTTACTTTTCTCCTCGACATCCCTTGCATAGACTTAAATTAAGGTCGAGCAAAACTACAGTTCATAAAAGTAGGCGATTGAAGGTCACCATGCCTTTGACTGAGATGTCATTTTTTTAAATGACCAATCTGGTATGCCAGCTTAGTTCCTGTTTGTGAACACAATGTGGCAGTTGCCTTACCGTATAAGAATATATGTTCATAGACCACATATTCAGAAAGAGTTCCACCACATACTGGTTTTTAAATTGCTTTGTGTTTATGGCGTAAAAGTGTTTTGCATCAAATTCTGCATCACAATTGTCACTTTCAACATTTGCCTAGTTTACTGACAGACTACTTGACAAATTTGGGTTGATTGCCGCTGTACAAATTGAACTCGTCAAGTAAGGACCCCTTTAATTTGGAGCATCAATTATCAAATACTGTAGTATTACCACTACTCACTTTAGTGTGGATAATTTCACTCACTTTCCCCTCTTCTCTGCTATCCTCGACCTTTACCAGACTCACCCTCTATTTGCTCTCATATTGCAAAGGTCAGACTTCAAATAATGGAAAAACATATCTTTTCTATTCATTCCTATTGAGCGTGTATTTGTTGTAGGTCATTTCTCAGCGTTAGGACATTGTTTCTTTTTCTTTTCACCCGGCCATTTTTGGAAATTCAGACCACTCATTTGATCACTTTTATTCCTATTGCCATCCTTTAAAAGTCAGTACATTTCTGTCCAGGCACAAATTACATTTCTCGTGTTTTTTGCTCACATTTGTCCATATTCATCAGTTTGCACTCTACACGCACTGTCCTCGCTGTCATTTGCTCATTACCCTCAGCCCTCATGGGTATAACCGGCAACTAGCAAAAAGGTCAGCGGGGATTTCCATCACTCACAACTAAAAAAGTTAACACTCAAATGGTCCGTGGCCTTGCGGAAGGACAAAACTGCACAATCATCCCCTCAAACACATCAGTGGGCATCTGATGTCGCCCTCGCACACAACGGACGTGGAAGAGAGGGAGATTATTAACATTCAATCATAACATTCCAATGAGGCGAAACCTGAGAGGGACAGACTTTGATTAAGACATTCATCAAGATAATTTGGGAGGATTCTTGATTCTCTTGTTGTGTGTCACACAGAGACACTTGCCTTTGAACCCATGTGAAGTTTGCCATCTACCGCACCCACAGGAGTGTGAAGAATGACCCGTAATCGCATTCTTTGCCTCACTCGAGATAAAAGGGACTCCACCCTAACGCGGGAATAATGGCGTAAAAGAAAAAGACAAAGGAGAAAGAGCTGGCGCATTAGCTGTGGAGTCAGTCAAGCGAAGACTGCTTCCATGGAGAGGATTCTGACTCCCTCTAGTGAGCCCTTGAGCTCAGTGTAGACAGCAGACATGGAGAGAAGCCTGCAGGAGGATCTCAAAGTGAGAGGGTAGATTAACCTCATCCACTTTCATTTTACAATAAGGTCCAACACGGGGGAGAGGTAAAAGCCAACGGCATGTTTTATGCTCTTCACTATCTCAGGTATGACGCCTTGCCCGCTCGCCACTCATCCAACCGCCCGCCTGTGTACGAGCCCACCTGTAGAGTCAGGACAAATGCCGCTTCCTCCTATGTACAGACACCCCCCCTCGCCACAGAATTACCCCCAATCCTTTCCGTGAGCAAAAGATGATTTCAAGTCACTAGGCATCAAATAAAAAGCCGCCCATGCGTGGCCTATATACTGCTGACTGAACGATAATGTAAATAGCATGTAAGGGAGTTTGGCAGTCATATGGCACTTGTCTTTGAGGTGCACTGGAGGCAGGCAACCTAATCCCCTCGTTTCCTGATAAAGCTGTGTTTAGCGTACGTGGCGTTGGCTTCTCTCTCTCTCGCTTCATCCCGCCTCGCCGAGGAACGGCACATGTCAGGCAGGACCGAGTGAGATTGCCGCGAGAGGGCCAATTGGAAAGAAATGAGATTCAAGGCTGTCTAATTCTGCAGAAACTGTGATCCATCAGGCGCCCGGGAGGCGGCGGTGGAAATGACTGATGGAGACAGACAGGTGGGCCTTAACATTCCACTGATTTGTGCTCCACCAAAGCCCCCCCAACCCACCACCTCACTCGAGATTTATTGAGTGAACACGATCATGTTCATTACCACTGTCACCCAAAACCATTTCTCCACATCTCAATGGGGGTCACTACAACAAAAAAAGATGAAGGACTGCGAGGGAGTGCAGAAGCAGGTGAACCCCATCAAAAATTCATATTCCCAATAACGAGGACACACGGTGACTTCTTGCACTCTTAGAGAAAGGTTTTGAAATTTCTCTGACCATTTATGTCGCCCTGGTGACAGTTTATTGACTGAAACGGTCCTTCCACGAACTGTATTTGCAGTAGTGGAAGTATAAAATAATCAAGAATGATAAATAAGATGGCTGGGGTCTTCTGCAATCCTTCATTGATTATTTAATTTTATCCCACCCACCAAGAAAATGAAACTAGTGGTTAGCACTACTTTCTCAGATAGATAAGGGTTCATATGCCATGCAGGTTTTCTGTGGGTACAGATTGACGTATTCACAGTGAAGTCAAGGTTAAACTGATGTTTGACGGTTGATGTTTGATTGGGCACAAAGCCAAAAGCCAAAAGCCAACGCCGGAGAGGATCAGCCAATTTACCGGTACTCGCAGGAAGCCACAACCTATTTTGTTGGATATATGGCAAAAGGTAATAACCAAGGTTCATCTGTCATCTAATGCACGAGTATTTTTTTTTATGGTTCTGGTGTTGATTTATATATGAAAGATCCTGAAGCTGTGAGTACCCCACTAGAAAAGTTTTAACAGTATTTTATGTGTCAGATTGAAACATTGTGTCAACACAGGGTGAACAATTTGATTTCCTTCCATCATCTAATTATTTATTTCAAGTTACTCTGCTGTTAAAAAAGAAACATTGTGCCATTTTTCTGACTTAAGCATCAGAATCGTCAATTTGTGTATTTGAGTACACTCAAATTGTGCCAAATGTGAATATGCACCATGGGTTTGGTGTAAAAATACTAGTACATAAACCTGAACCCATAGGACAGCCAATTTGTTTTTGTTGTTGATATCGTATTAAATTTGAAACACAACATGCTGGTAGTTTTGCCGGGAATTACATAACTCAGTGAACCAGTCCCTGATGGTGCAGTAGTACATTCGCCTGGCTTTGGTTTGGGGTGTAGTTTGCCTTTCGCCAGCTGGGATTGGCGATTGACGATTTATATATAATACGGAAGGGTTAATACTTTTTTCCCATTTTATATGGTGTTTGTGTGGTATAGCTGATAGTGTTGTGGACGGATCTTGAATTTTTCCTCTCAATAAACGGGATCATTGTACTCTACTGTAGCCAGGAAAAGACTATACGTTTTGTGTACCTCAAATGCTCATTAGTAAGTGTTGTTTATGGTTGTTCTAGGCTTGCTCCTTAGCATTGACATTGTTCAAGCGTAATTGTATTGCTCTTGTGTCTCACGCAGTAATGCCTTACAACAGCGCCCATCACTGCGTGGTGGAGGTGGAAAACTTCTTGCTGCTGCTCGGCGGAGAGGATCAGTGGAACCCCAATGGTAATGAGAACGTACCTCATTCTCGATTCAAAAACAACAACCTCCTGTCAAACTTGTATCTATTTGGCACGGAAAAGTAGCAACGGAATATTTGGGTGTGAAGTAGTGTTTTTTGTGAAACTGACATAACAATTCGGAGATGGAAACTGTAGAAACCTGATGATGAATATATATTTTCTCCTTTCTTGTAGGAAAACACAGCACAAATTTTGTAAGTCGCTACGATCCCAGATTCAACAGCTGGATACAACTTCCTCCTATGCAGGAGAGGTGAGGCTAACTTAAGAACATTTTGTTGAAATGATTGATTTAACAGATAAAACCGCAAACATGGTTAGGAAACATTAACGGCTTATGTTTTTTCTGTGATGCAATGTATGAGAACAAGGTAACAAGTCCTAATAAACCCAAATAACAATGGTGCTTCAGTTATTTTGCACTACCTTCTTTGACATGCCATGGGCGTCGCTCCCATCTTAGGAGAGCCAGCTTTTTCGCCTGCCGCCTAGACAAGCACCTGTACGTGATCGGCGGTCGCAACGAGACGGGTTACCTCTCTAGTGTGGAGTCATACAACTTGGAGACCAACGAGTGGAACTACGTGTCGTCTCTACCGCAGCCACTGGCTGCCCACGCGGGAGCGGTGCACAATGGCAAGATCTACATATCAGGTCAGTGAAAACAAGAAGAAATTGTACAATATGTTCATAGAAAATGCCCAATTTGATGGCGAGCTTACCTCTTACAGGCGGAGTCCACAACGGCGAGTATGTGTCGTGGTTGTATTGCTACGACCCGGTAATGGATGTGTGGGCCCGCAAACAGGACATGAACACAAAGCGCGCCATTCACACGCTGGCCGGAATGAACGATCGCCTCTACGCCATCGGGGGGAACCATTTGAAAGGTAGGCGACTGAGCGTGTCGGAAAACTATCAGGAGATTGATCGTTTTTTGGGGGTCTGCGGTCGTGAGCAGGTGACCGTGACCCACACTGCGGTTTGCCTACTTTCTCTTTTCATGAGTTATACAACACTATGTTGGTTTTCAGCAGTTTGCTGTTTATATGAAAATTTGATATACTATCTGTATGACCTTTATTTCATTGTATTGTCAGTACAGATTTCTTGCGCTTAAACTTATCATGTTTGTTTTGTAAACATTAATTTCAATCCCTATGCCAATTTTAAAACCCTAACCTCAAATCCTAAATACACTACTTTAGCAATACTTATACTCTTGCAACTAGACCCAAGTTTGAAATCGGATTTTGACGTCCAAAACCCTAATTTAAAAATAACATAACTCTTAGTTGAAGCACAACCTAATGTTCAAAATCATAATTTCAAGACTTTTTAAAAATCCTACATTTATATGTCAACAGTCATGTCAGGTACAACTAACTGCCTGTAAGATCCAAAAATGTGTCCGATAGCAGATAACAGTCTGTGAAGGAGATCAGATTTTCACTCACCTTCAAGGCTCTATTCAGGGATTACTTCATGGTGTCAAAGAAAGAACTATATTGATTGTGGGGAATATCAAACATGAGTCTCACAAGATATGTGAAGCAGGTGAAATCAGTGCCCGTGACCCTTTTTTTTCAACGCTCTGCCAAGTGCCGTTTTACAGACACACACGCAACAACGTACACCGCCCATACGCACATTCATTTTTTTCAGATTGCTTCTCTGTCTAAAGCAAGAACATTATTGATTTTAACCATCATAGATTTGTGAGTGTCACGTTCACACGCGTAGAAACCCCTTTTCGACACTCTGTTATAGTTATTTGCCAATTTTCATCTTCAAGTTTCCATTCCAGGATTATTCCTCTATGTGAAATCAATATCTTAATGATCTTATCAAAACAACTTCATAGGTAGCTTGATTGATTTGGTAGACTTGGGTCCTGACTTATCTGCCAAGTATTTCACCTTTCCACCATTCTTCAAGTTCTTTCAGGACTGGAACTCAAAGGTGAACCGTATTAGATCAAATTAATGTTTAACTCACTTGTAAATGATCACTGCCAGACCTCCCAGTTTGAACAGATTGGACGTCAATCACCATCGGTGATTGCTAATGACTTAAACAACAACTGGTGGGTTCCAACCTACCTGTGTGAATTTGTATGTTCTTCCTGTGCTCTCGTGGGTTTTCTCCCGGTGCTCAGGCTTCCGCCCACAACCCCAAAATATACTTGGAAGCAGCGGCGGTCCGTGCATTTTCTAGCGACGCCTTCAGCGAATCAATCCAACCCTCAAAAACTATTTTATGGCTATAAAACCTCTACTGCAGCTACAGCTGCGACACATACAAAATAATCAATAATAACCTCATACAATTGAAATATTATTTAGGGATATAGCCATATTTTACTCACCAAAAATCCTTTTTAACTGTACACAATATCCATCCTCCTTTCTTTATTCGTTCTTTTCTATCGCCATCGAAGCTAATGCTGAAAGTTGAGCCTGTCCTGTCGTATTTCTGGCATAGTCTGTCTTGAAAATGGCTTTAAATCAACACAACAATTTATTTTCTTGTGCAGCTAGCTCCAGATACAGTTTGATCCACTTTATCACTAACCAATCATAGTTGGTGAAAGCGATGACGTATCCCTATGCCTGCGAGAAGGCAATGACTTATCCCTACGCCTGCGACAAGGCATTGTGGTGTTGCCAACTCGAAATCTGATTGGTTAAAGCAACAGTCTTAGGGACGCTTGTTTAATGCAGCAGAGCCTGCAGAACTGATTGTGAGGGCCTTGAGGCAGATTTCTGACCCTGGCAACAAATAATGGCTGAAATGTGAATGATTGAAATGCTTCAATATGAAAACACACATCTGGAAGCAGTGCAACCAGGGGGAAAAGCAATGAAAGGAAGCTAACAGACAATTTGGAATTATTTAATAAGTATTGATGGACAAAATATAATATATAATTCTGATATTTCTTAGGCCAGCAGAGAAAGCCTTGAAGGCCCTGATGGCCCGCCACTGTTTGGAAGGCTGATTGACCACTGCAAATTGTTCGGAATTATGAGTGTGTTTACGAATGGTTCTTTGTCTCCCCTCTACTGCCTGTAGTTGGCTGGGATAGGCTCCAGCACCCCTCGCAACCCTTGAGGATGCACGACATGGGAAACAAATGAATGGATGAAACAGTCTTTCTCTGTTCTCTGCTTGCAGGCTTCTCTCATTTAGACGTAATGTTAGTGGAGTGTTATGACCCCAAAGCCGACCAGTGGAACATCCTGCAGACCCCCATCTTAGAGGGCCGCAGCGGCCCAGGCTGCGCCGTCCTAGATGACAGCATTTTCCTGGTTGGTGGCTACAGCTGGAGCATGGTACGCTCTTATTATTTCATTTTACAGTTAAATATTTATAATGAACCGATGAGATGCATAGAGTTACGAAATGGTCATTTATTCCATCAATTAAGAATAAAAATTGAAACCATTTTCATTTATTATTTCAATGCAGGCAGTTAGATCCATCAAACACTCACCGTCAATTAGTTTTCAACGTGTCGACATTGCAAATAACAAAATTAACAAACTGTACAAACTCGTTTGAACTCAATTGCAGGCATCTTTAGAGCCTTGACATGCCGTCTTCTAAAAATAGGCATATCCTAATGTACATGAAAAATCCTCCTTGAAAGGCAAGAAAGATAATATATGCTCAATCTGCGTGGCATATAAAAAAAAGGAGCAATACTATAGGAATGTATTTTACAAGGGGAGGAAGGCTATCAGAGGAGCATCTTGTAAACGGACTTGTAAAACACGACTTGTTGGTTAAATTGAAATTATCAAAAAAAATATTCAAGATTTTTTTTAAAATAAAATATAAGATGAGATATTATCTTAAAATTAACAATGGCATTAAAAGGTGTGAGAATACACATAGCAACCAAAAATTTGCATGGCATACTACATGTTAATTTGCCGTACGTGACCTTTTTTTAATTGCAACAAAAACATTTTGGGCGGAGGAAGACAGACTTGCTCCCCAAAAATATGACCTTGAAAATACATTTTCATTATATTATCTTGGGGAAAAACAATCAATTTTTTTAAAGATTATGACTTTATTGAATCAGGCGTTTTCAATTAAGACCTTGACCTTTTCCACAGGGGGCATATAAATCATCTACCATCTGCTACAGCCCTGAGAAGGCCACATGGACAGAGCTGGAAGGTGAGGTAGCGGAACCTTTGGCCGGCCCGGCTTGTTCCACCGTCATCCTGCCCGCGTGTCTCCCTTTCAACAAATGACAACTAATCCAGCCCAGGGTTGGCAACCATAATGATGATTGGGAGGAATATCGCCCGTAAGTGGGCATAAACTTTACCGCCCACTTCTGTTCAGCTCTGGGGGAGTGTATCAATTTTTTTTTTACAAGTTTGACCAGAGCACTTTGGCTATTTCCCTCTGAAGGTGTAAAGTCAGGGAAGGAAAGCGTTGTGTAAATCAAGTCTTTAAACTGGTCACCTTCGTGGGAGCTGATTTACTGACACTGTCGGTGGGTGTTTTCTTCTATTCTGTAGCACGCGTTAGCTCAATGCTACCTTTCTAGTCCATCGTATATATACTGTACTCATGAATTCCACATGTGGAGGGAGAGACAAACAGGCAGACGGAAAGAGAGCTCATTCCCACTGGATGTTGGCGCTTGACCAGGACTGGGTGAGTTCCTCTTCATGTAAAAATAGTCATTGTGGGTAACTGGGGTAACACATGGTCACCTGCTTAAACATACTTTCTTTTATTTCTTATGTTTATGCATACAAAGTGGGAGTATTTGTCATATTTTTAATAATACAGTATTAAAAAAAAACATCTTGGAGAGTTCCAAAAGCTCAGTCCAAGTTAAGAAATGTCCTGAAGGTTTTCTCACCCATTTATTTAAGGAAAAATTTCAACGGATTAATTAGTGATACATGTTATGTATGACATTTTGATTGTACAATCAATTGGAATTGCTTGCTATTGTACTGGAAGCATGCAAATTGAGTGGAAGCAAAACGTGAAAACGCCACCTACAGCAGGATTATGGCGTATTACAATCTTTCATGTATATGAAGGAGTATCAGAGCAGCTCTATAAAGCATAATACGTAATAATGATGATAATTCTACACGACAAAAAATGAAATCATATGAAAATTTGTTGCTGTTTTGTTTTTTCAAATGTTTTTCTTGAGGGAAGAAAACATTCCAAAGAAATACGTTTTTCAATAAAAAGAGAAACAATGCAATATTATGAAATTAGGGAGTAAAGGAAAGCTATCCAATGAGTACCTTATTTGGATTCTTAAAGGATATTGTAAAAATTTCACCTTTTCCTAGTAATTACGTATTTTGGTTTTATTATAAAAATATTACTTGCATCATGATGAAATAATTTTGATCCAGAGGGGGAAAAAAAGCTTGATTCTGATTTTACATTTGAAGGTTAAAACTTTTTTCACTTCAAAAGATTCAGGCTTTTCTTGAATAGATATCTTTTTCGCTTACATTTCTTTTTCAGTTTAGGCGCTTATACTCCTTCAATATAACCATACAGTGAATCTTAATGCACTATTTGTGAACCTGTGAGTTCACTGAAATGTAAATTAATTATTGTATTGTGTTAAACTAAAAACAAAAAGAAACAAAGAAAAAAAAACTTTCAGTACAAGTAAGTCTAGTCTTGTCTATGTTACTGAGTTTTAAAAATGAGAAAAGAAAATGTTGAATCTAAATGTTAAATCCTGTAAAGATTTGTTGACTTGAATCTTGTATATAATGGCTTGCTGCAGTGAAACATTTTTGGATTTATTCTCAAATCCTGTTTACTGTATGTCCTTTGCATTTTAGACTACGGAAATAAACTGATTCTTGATGACTAAATGCTCTTTCCATTCAATTCCTACTTTTTCTTCTTTTTTTCTCCTACTAAAACAGTTGCAGCTTTAATGTACTCACCTGCAGAGAATACATTAAAGGACTCTTAAATCAGTGTGCTCAGGCAGAAAGCCCGTCAGCTCCATTGTGAGTTACCTCTTCATTTGCTTGGGGAATAACTACAGTGAACACAGGTGACCTTTTAATTAAGAGTGTGGCAAATTACAGCACAACGATTTTTAGTCACAGGAAAAGGACATTGGTTTTCAATAGTTCTTTTGTGGCCAGTGTGCGACAATAGGTAAGAACACTATGAGAATAGCCATTACCTTCACATAGCGTAACTATTCAGCCTAGTACTTAGTAATATATTTGTGGTCAGCTTACTAAAACGAACTGCTGTAATTTCGTTACATTAGAAAGTTCAATGCTTCCTCATGGATTCTTTTAGCATTGCCATGTTTCAGGGTTATAACACTATGCACATATCCACAGGTTTTTTAGTCCAACAAAATGACACCATGTCACCAATTCAGTGCCTTGCAAGTATAATCAGTTGATTGCAGTCAGGTGTTGTTGCTTGTTTCACCTGAAACCTCATTGGTTAAACTGAACTAAATAAACAAAGCCGATGACTCACTGCAGTCCTTTTTGGAATAAGTGGCCATTTTTACTCTACAGGTTGAAGTCTGCGAAGAAGGGAGCATCAGCGCTCTAATGACTACTTCATAACCTACAAGCAGGTATAAGACTGAATTTTTTTTGATGATCCTTCATTTATTCAGAGATCCAGAGAAAAATATGGTGGAACCAAGTAAGAATAACTGTATTAGGGTCATTTTCACATAATTCAGCAAATAACGGTAAAGACACTTTCAGAAAATGAATAATTTACAAAATGCAATTCAAGCATTCTGATTATCTCTAATTAGCAACACTAGCACTGCCTGGAAATATCTTAGCTGGAACTTTAATGAAAACATAATTAATTAAAATTTAAAAAATATGGATTGGTCTTTCCCGTTATTCCAAAAACGGTAAAGACCAAGCATAACGGAAAAGACAGTATGGTGAAACTTCAGTCTATGTCAGGGAAAAACTAAGACCTTTATGTGTTTTGTTGTGGGTATCAGTAGTGTGGAAAAGGCCATTAAGAACTAGTGGCAATTATATAAAGTACTCTTAGTTGCAATTTCAGTAAAATGATGGTAACAGTGTACCCCAGCCCTTATATTGGGATATCTGCCGGGGAAACTTTGAAGTCAAATTCAATAAAAAAAATTTGTTTTTTTTTTTCTTTTTTCTTAAAGCCCTGCAAAAATAAAATATACACATTGATTAATATCTGTAAACTTTATTGTAATACAACTCGAACACATATATACGGTCTTACGGAAGAAATTGTAAATACAGATTTACTGTCAACAACATGAAATTGTCTTAAAGCCTAAACATCTTAAGCTAATACTGACAAATGATAAAGAAGTTGCCAATATAATCAAAGTTAGCAATGATCAAATGATAGGATACTTGAGTGCACAATCTTAACAGTTGTAGTTCCCTAGGTCTACATCAAAAACATGCTGCTTTCCAGTGCGTGAGGTTCCTCCTGTTGTTGTAGGAGGTGGCAATCTCATAACAATATTGTCTATGTGTATGTCATCCAAGTCATCCATTTCAGGATACACAAACAAAGGTTTTTTCATAACACTGGACTTGCGACGCATAAATTGCACCAGAGCTTCATCATCTTCATCAAAGTTTTGAATGATCTTTCCCACAAAATGTTGAACGGACTTTTTCCCGCAATACTTCACAAGAACAAAATCACCTAACTTCAGATTTGTGGTACTGACTTCATCTTCGATAGGAAAGATTTCAGTAGATTCTTCCAGGCTGTCATAATCAGAGAGTGCTGCCTTATTAGCGAAGGGCCTGATCTGGACAGGTGACAAATGTTCTCTGTCACAAGATACTGATGCTCCATGCTGAAAGAAAGCACAAATCATTATATATTATTATATTCACGTCAAATTGGTACAGTATTGACAAGAGACAAGGTGATTGAATTAAGCTGTTACATATATAAATAGGGAGTGAGATTAAATTAAAGTAAATGGCTGCTTGATGAATAATAGCACTGACATCTTTTCTTCGTCATGTAAGACTGTTGTTCCAAACAACTCTTTTATAACATTCAATTTTGTCCATCTTCACGTAATGGTCTATAATGTTAAATCAATGTCACAGCACCATCTCTGTTTGATAAAGTCAACATTTTCAGCAATTTTACCACCCTGACTTTAACTGTGCAAGAGCAGAAGGGTAAGAACCTCAAACATTCAGCAAAATGCATGCACAATTTAAAAACCAGAGCCAACCTCATTAGCTGGCTGATCCTTTTGGCGAGCTGGCTGGTCCTCAAGGATGTCTTGTCGGTCCTGGGTATCTGTAAGGGCAGCAACTTGGTAGGTCAGGTCCTGAAAAACAGATTGATTCTCATAGCAATGACATGTTCTTGGCAAACAAATGGTACTACTGTAGGCATAATCCAAATTGTTTCTGTATCTAACAGACAGTTTAATAATGTTTATGGTACTGTACTGTAATTTCTCTTCTACTGTTAAAGCTTGTGAACAAAGTCCCACTTGTGGTTAATAAAGTATATTGTTATCATTAAATGTAACAATTTTAACATTGTTCATGTGAAAAGCAGTACCTTTGGTCTGTCATCAAGAGTCCTTGGTGGTAAGCTCTGGGAGGTGGCCGGCTGGTCCTGAACAACATCATGAGGTGGCGAGTCTGGGTAGCAAGCTATGCTTGTCTCGTCATCACTGCCATTCCATTCACTTTGCTCATCATCACTTCGCTCAACTCCGTCGTCGCTGTCACTTTCCTCACTTGACTCCGTCAGAGGTTCTTTTCCATTGCTCCCACGTCCTTGTTGACAGGCCTTTGTCATCAAAGCATTCCAAGATTTCCAATATGCATATTCTTGTCTTTCAGTAACACTCAGAATTGATAGATCCATATGTACAACGTCATATCCATTTTCCAATCTCCTTTGAAATAATTGTAATTGCTTCTCTGTCAGTTTGGCTTCTAGTGCTTCCAATGCCAAGTTTTCTTTTTTTCTCTGTGTTGTGCCAACTCTCTTGTTCATTTTGGTTTTCTCTGCATTGGTTACTGCAGGTTTGTAAATTTTCTTGGTTTCTGTGTCTGGTTCTTTCACTTGGAGCCTTCGTAGTGGAGGGTGACATTCACAGTCTGTCTTGCAGAAGCAAGACAGCTTTCTATGCAGCAGCACACCTTTTCGAGGTACAATCACTTGGTGGATCAACATTGTGCCTTGTATGGTTTCGCCCTGTAAATTTTGTACTATGTTATCTACGTCATTAATGTCTTTTGTGTTGACTTCAATGATTTTCACTTCAGATCTCTTCATGTTGTTCAGGAGGTCAGTGCAACTGAGGATGTCAGTCCCGCTGGCAACTAGCCTATCTGCAACTCTCTTTATTGCCGCACCAATTCCATCAGCTGGGCCCTTCCCATGGGATGTCTCCAGGAAGTTCCAAGTTACCCTTTCAAAGTGGTACTTACTGAAGGGGAGGAGACACATCAGCTGCAAGTTCGTTTTGTTTTTGTACTGGCTAGTTGGCCCATCAGAAACTACATGAAGCACCTTGACCCCCTTACTTCTGAGATCACTGAGGACCGGGTCAAGATGGGCCCACACAGAAGAGGCATTATGTCTACAATCGTGACTGATAGTACAATAACATTGGATATATTTTGTACCATCCTCCTTGGCCAACGTGGCATGAGCGGTGTGCAAAGTTATTTGTCTCCTGCTTCCCCCAAAATGCATGGCCTGGATTTCTGTAGTTGCTTTACACCCATAATTTTCTGAAAAATCAATCTGGAGGACACATGCATCTGCAGACAACCTGGATTTTACTAGTCTGAGCTCCTTGTACTGGTGAATGATACGATATTGGTGCCCCATAAGAGCCACAAGGTCTTTCTCAAGGTCATCACAGAGTTTCGCAATGGTGACAGATTTTTCTTTCTTCTGGATGACAACAACATCAATTGGCCCATTATTTGTCATTCTGGTCTCTACTCCCTTCTCCCATTCGTGGTATAACACTTGCTCCTTTGATTGCCTTATGTCATCAGTTCCATCCCTGTAGATCTTTTTGATGTATTTCTTGCAGACAGCACAGTTTCTAAACATACAATCATGCCTCTCTACAGAGCAGGTTGCAGCTGAGAGTAAGTCACTGGGGTTACGGGACGTAAGTAGTCCAATGTTGTGCAATTTTAATGCTTTCAACTCAAAATTTGCATGCTGCTTGCACTTGACTGTGTCTCTTCCGGTCACATCTGGGTGCACACAATAAAACGGTTTCCGTCTGGTGAACCCCACATAACTAAGCTTCAAATCTGGGTTTTGAGCCTTGAACTTGACATACAAATTTTGCAAAGTGTCATTGAGATATCTCTTCTGCCTTTTGTCTTTATGCACTGTCTTGGTGTCTTTTTTGCCAGCTGCAGGGGTACTATTGATGTCCTCGAGGAAAAATTTCTTGACATGCCCAGACACAGTTTTACTGTAGTCATAATTTCGTGTCTGACGGGAGTGCTGCAAGAGGGATTTACAGTTGACATTTCTAGTTATACCATGCCTGGTCAGCTGCAAATCATCTTTCGCCTTGTTGATCAATCTGTACTTTTGTAGAATGGGACCAACAACTGCAGCGTGTATAGCCTTTCTTTCATTTTGTCGCTTTTTGCTGGCTAGTACCTTTGCTTTGAGATCATCTTTGATAGCATAGCAGAATGTTAGCTCCTTCCTTATCCTGTTGTTATTCCCGCTGGAAAGGAGGGAATATGCCTTCGATGCTGGAGAATCGCTGATCACGTTAACACTCAACTGCTGAGCATTCTGCATTCTGCTGATCTTTCTTTTCAATTTCCGTATTTCAGTTTGATATTGCTTGATCTGAGCATTATTCTTGGTAATTGTTCTGTATGCTTTGCGGTCCCGGGCTTGCGTCTTTCTCCTGCCAGCTTTCTTTTGTGTTGATGGTTGCGATGGTCCTGGTTGTGGTTCACCAAATTCATCAGCATCTGGGCTAGGTGGGGGAGTGCTTGGCAGATCCTCTTCCAGTTGTTGGAATTTCTTGCTCCTTTGCTTTCGTTGGTTGAGCTTCCATTTTCTTCTCAGTTGCCTTTGCTCCCTCTCTGAAAGCTTGTGAATATTTGGAATCTTTCCTTGTGCCTTTCTTTTCTGATATCGTTCCCTTTCTTTCTCTAAATATTTGTGATAGGCTCCAGGGTCATTTTTAATCTTCTCCCTGCATTTGCGCATCGCTGCAGCATTAGATTTTTTCGCAGGTGGCTTACCGCCTTTTTTCTTAAATGGATTCATGTTCTGGAAATTTTACAAATCAAAGCAGGAATTAGTATACACATAAACATAGCATAACATGTTAGCGTCATCTCTACATATCTGTTGTATATTTAAAAATATGTATTTCATCTCTACATATCTATTGTATACACCTTTTCTACTTAGTCTTTCCCGTTATATGATACGTCTTTCCCGTTATAACGGTAAAGACAAAATTTATTAACGGTAAAGACACAACATTCCACCTCAGCCTTTGACATTGGTAGATGGTATTTCTTGGCACTCAGTAAATGATAGTGTTCTGCATGCATACACCATGCCCAGTTCATTAAAAAGCAAAGTAATTATGTTCACCAAGTTTTTAGGACATCGGTAAAGACATGGAATTGTTACGACATTTCACAGGTATGGTCCTTACCTTGGTTTTAGTTTCATTCTCATGGCTTCTGCTTAGCTGGCGTTGACAATATGGCTGACAACATCCTGGTACTTCTCCCACACCAGCCACCTGGTGTATTTACTGTGAATTTTTTGGTGTATTTCTCATGTGATAACGGTAAAGACACACTAACTGATATGAAAGGTACATCAGTAAAACTGTTTGCAGTTGCAATTCTTTTGCATTTTTCTCAAAGACAACTTGAGTGAAAATACTATTGAAACAAATCTAAACAACACATTCTAAATAGAGACAAACAAATAAATCATAACCCGACTTTTCATTCCTATAAACTGTGACACTAGATTCTGGACATCTAACGGAGTGGACAAATTCAACATAAACTGGCTCTCAATGTATTTGTGTCTCAAATAGATTTCTCTTAAAATTGGTGCCAAATGTAGTATAATATGTGGCAAACAAAGCAGTAGTAATTAATTTTTATAACTTTGTAACACATAAAGGGAAAGTCCAGGGCCATATCTTTACCGTTATTTGCTGAATTATGTGAAAATGACCCATTACCGTTCTTAACTAGTCGGGACCAGGGAGACAAATTGATAGGAGGGTGACAGTGGAGTTGACTTTAAAAATTTGTAGGACTGTGCTAGTACAACCTTTAATGGTGGCGTACTATAGTACACACTCAAGTGGCCCCCAACCCACACGATGGTGCACAAAACCATCGTTCTAGCTAGGTTTCAATTCATGGTTGACAAGCTAAAAGAGATCTGTCATCCTAATGACAAAGCTATGCATCCAAATGACAGTTTCTCATCCAGGTTTTTCATTCAAATGAGAACATTCCCCGTTCTTGAACAAATAGGTTTTTCCTGCCAATTAGGAAATTATTCATCCAAACGAGAATGTTTGGCATCCAAATGAGAACATTACTTACTCAACGAGAAACTTTCTCACCCAAATGAGACACTTTCTCACCCAAATGAGAAACTTTCTCACCCAAATGAGAAACTTTCTCACCCAAATGAGACACTTTCTCACCCAAATGAGAAACTTTCTCACCCAAATGAGAAACTTTCTCACCCAAATGAGACACTTTCTCACCCAAATGAGAAACTTTCTCACCCAAATGAGACACTTTCTCACCCAAATGAGACACTTTCTCACCCAAATGAGACACTTTCTCATCCAAATGAGAAGATTTCTCATCCAAAAGAGAAAGTTTCTTTAAATTTAACATTTTTATTATATTTGTATAATAGTATCATATCATCTTTGCAACATTCCTGCAGAAGTTTTGAAAGGTTAGCTTTTAAATAATGATATTTGATACCTGGTATTTTTTTGTGAGCAATCAACTCTACCACAGCATTCGCTCATAGCTTTAGTCCACCATCTAGTGGTGACTCTTCAAGCTATACACATAAAAAGGTCTTCAATGCACCTGTAGCACCCAGCTGAGCTGCACTTAGGTGTTCTTTGAATGTTCACTAGTATACAACACAAGTACAATTTTGGACATTGTTTCTTGTTTGCAGAAAAAGAAAGGCACACAAAGTGACTCATAACATGGCAGCCGGTTGGGTGGAGTGCGGAGGGGAGGAGGGGGTCTCTGGCTTGCCGTCGGTGGTGGGTTCGCTTTATTTCCACGCTCCTCTTGTTTATGCTCCTCCGTGTAGGGAAGGAAGGAACGCTTCTCCCTGGCTTCCATCCACAGGGGTATTTATAGCCCCCTCGACGGGAGTCATCACTCAAGGAATCTATGTGAAAGCATCATCCTCTTCATCATCAGCATCCTCCTCATCCTTGCTCTCAACTTGTGTGGAGCGGGCAGGGAGGGTCTGCACAGAGAATGCGACCTCAGCAGGACTCCGTGAAGGAATAAGAGCGTCTTGTGGAGGTAAAAGTGCTTCTTTGTTGTGTGTCACTTAGATTGGTTTGACATGTCTGCAATTATATTTAGCAATCTTGTTAAGGAATGTTTACAAGGTTCAACAGAAGCCAATGGACAGGTCTTAATAAATGACTAATTGGCGAATTGCTCCCCTTAATGGGTTTAAAGTACACTGTGCCTGTGTGTGCATTGTTAGTTGGGCGGGCTATTTAAAGCAAAAATGGATGGCAATCACTTTCTCTAATCATATTCATCACTTTAAATCATTTTTGCAACAATAGTTTTTGGAGGGATCATCAATTCCACTGACTTATTTGTTTGCAAGTGCATACATTGCATTTTATTTTATTATCATTTCCATTATTTTATTTAATCCAGCCCAGTTTGTGATTATCATTCATGCTTATCTTCACAAGCGTCACGGGGGGTGCTGGAGCCTATCCCAGCTAACTACGGGCACCAGGTGGGGACACCCTAAATTGGTGGCCAGCCAATCACAGGGCATAAGGAGAGATATAACTATTCACGCTCACACTCATACCTAGGGGCAATTCAGATTCTCCACCCTGCCTACCATGCGTGTCTTTGGGATGTGGGAGGAAACCGGAGTACCCAGAGAAAACCCACACAAGCCCGGGGAGAACATGCAAACTCCACACAGTGTGGACCAACCTGGAATCGAACCCCCAACCCCATTTTTTAAAATTAAATATCCAAACATTTTTAAACAAGTAAAATATTGACAAATGTTTTTCATATATAATAACATTTTCAAATGATTATAATGGATTATGATACAGATTTGTTTTAACTCTATAGGCACATTTTTGGGTTGTATTTGATTGAATATTTAAACAGATGGCACGGAGATCAAGAGCTTAGTTTTTTTTTGCCTCACAATCAACATCCTCTTTTGAAAGAATCTAAAGTGTGCACCTCGCTTTGCTCGTGTTGGTTTTCGGATGATGATGCATTCAAATAAGAACACCTATCGACAACCATTGACTATCACATCTGAAGCAAATTTAAGGTTCACTGAACTCAATAAGACTGGTTTGCAATGTGGGCGGACGGTTCGAGAATTCTGAAAAGACCAAAGCAAGCAAAGGGAGAATAAAGTGGACTCTGCAACTTTTTTGTTGATTGGTGGCATGTGACCTGCTACCCGCAGTCTTTCTGCTATAAACAGTTGACGTTTGACGAGTGAGTCACAGTTGAGCCTCGACCTCTCCCACACTCGTCCCCTTTTAGTGACTCTGGCTGCAACGGAACCCTCTTCTTCTTCTTCACGCCTCCGTCTTTTGACTCTTGCTACTCTCGTTAAAGGGGAAAAAAGAAATGTACATTCGTTTCTATTTTTCTATTCAGAGTATAGAGAAATGTGCCCTACTTTTATCTTTTACTGCCTTAAGAGCCATTTCCTGTTCTACAATAATTGTTACATTTGACTTTTGGACCATGAATGTCTCAGTAAAGCAGAAGATTATATTTTCTGTTCTACGGTTCTTATCTCTCACTCTTCCTCTTGGCCGGTGAGAGCAGCAGGAATACATTTTTCCCATTTACTTGTCTATGATTATTATCAGAAATTACGTTGCTCTTTTTTTTTAATCATCCAAAAATGTTTATTTCACTAATATGATATTTCTCGTTCTACTTTACTACTAATTTTGTGCAAAAGTGAGAGGTGAATTTTGTTAAGAAAGGCAGATTGCTTAAATTGGCTGCCTCGCTTCTGTCAGTCTGCCCCAAGGCTGCTGTGACTACAATTCTATCATATCTCCATGCAGTGTGAAGGAATGCATACTGTGACGTAAACGTATTAAATAAATCCATTGTATTATTATAATTATTCTTTTCAATTAATCTATCAGCTGATAAGAATATTTTTTCTCCGTCTGAGTTGGATGTAAAGACTTTCAAAAGTGGCAAGACTGCAATTTTAGCACGTCACATTTCTTTCATTTCTAACCCGGGTGTGTTAGATTAGAGCAAATAAAAGTATTGTGTATGTCTTGATAGTTTCCACTTTGTTGATTGCTTTATTGAACATTCAAAGAAGGGCAGAAAAAAACATAAGTGGCGATAAATCCCATCAAAAGCACACTTTTGGTTCTCAAAAACTGAAGTTAAAATGAACACAAAAAACAATTAGCTTTTACCCTTGTTGTTTATCTACAATGCTTTCTTAAATGAATGTTTACTGGCCCACAATGTGATATTTTTCTCCTTTTTTTATGTCCAGGGCTCCTTTTTACAAGGTGGCCCGTTGCCAGTGTGGAGATGTTTACAAGTTCCAATCAGTCCCTGTCCCGCTCACTCACGCCCACCATGTGCGGTCCTGGTGTGCAGCAGCGCGTACAATCCTCCTTGTCGCTCCCCGAACCTGAGCCCTGGAGGAAGTCTCTCCCGGTCCCCCGTCCCGGCCTGGCTCAGAGCGTCCGTTCCTGCTCCCTGCAGGTACCCCACGCCGAGTTCTTGGAACTTCCCGCTCGGGCGGCCAGCTTCGACCTACCTTCTGCCGGAGCGGACGATTCTGACCGGGGTTCGGGGTCGCCCAGCCCGCACGCTGCTCTCCGGCGACGTGGGGGCCTCGTGGAGCAGAAGGATATCATCATGGCTCACCAGGCGCACAAGATGCAGAGCACGCCGCAAGCTCGCAGGAAGGAGTGGGAGTGAGTACCATAATTCTGAACCCTTTTTGTTCTCCCCAATTTATGCTGAAGCCAACATGCACGCTTATAGAATGTGGGGGAAACTGCATTCTTGTTTAGCATTTTGTTCTGTTCGCTTTCTTCCAAGATTGCCTTAGAAAAACATCACATGTGGGTGTGCGTAACTGTGCCTAAGGCTTCCCCAAAGGTGAGCTTAGATGTTCATCGCTTCAAATAGCCTACACCTGCTCTGAGTGGTTTCGTTGCGGGGACCATCATTTGAAGTATACATTAGCTTTCAAATTTGTTTGGATTTTTAAAAAAATTAATTTTGTGGCACGTGCTTTAGAGGTGAGGATTCATACCTTGGCACTGTCCTTTCTGTGTGGTATTTTAATGGTTTTCTTCAGTCTATTCTAGTGTCTTTCCAAAAAAAAAACTATAACAAACATGGCTACCATTGATGGTTGTTTGTTTATCAGCGGCACTGAAACATGATCACTACCTATCTTCCCAGTTCAAATGGATTAGACACCTCTGGGATGTGTAAGTCTGTGGCTCTCAAAGTCCTGTCTAAAGGAGCTTTGAGCCTTTTGTGTTGGATTGCAGCCACCAAGCATGTAGGTGGTTCTTTATTTTTAGGAACCCTAAATTCTTGTGATGGAAACCAGTGAGTTGCTTTCATGTCTTTCTGTTGATTCCTTCTGCTACTTGACTTGATTAAACTTGAAACAGAGAGTGATAGTCAACCCAAGGAAGTCATCCCCCCCATGATAAAGAAAAGTATTTAACTCTCATACTTAAAGTGAACTTGGGGATTGCTAAAATTTGCTATTATGTATGAAGCAACATTTAGAATCCTCAACTCATTTAGTAACCAGTTAAGTAACAATATTTTCAATGTCCCACAAAATGGGGCATTTATTTGGGACCAGCTTCTTTGTTGTTTACATTGTACATGAATACATAAAAAGACCGTCATGACAATAATGGTATTATTTTTATGGATATTATTTATCATAAATACAAGAAAGTATCCACTTCAAAAGTATTAATAGCTTACATCTTACTAAAATAACCTAAGATTCGGATCTTTAAAAAGCCAAATTATTTTAAAAATGACTTGGAAAAATAAGACAAATGTTACGATGAAAATGTGAATGTGAGTCACCTTGTTAGGAAGTACGTGTGTTAATTGATGGCTGCTTTTATTGTCGCTCACATTTGCATTCTGCGGAAAGCAATGAATCAACCCATTATCCCTTACTGAGCCTTGGCTTCAAACTTAGCGGTAGTGTCTGCGTGCATTGAGCTTTGCAACTACTGCAAGAGTGACACCCAGCCATTGCGGGCAAGGCGAGGGTGGCGTGATGAGTCGCTTGCCAACACTTGAGCGTGAAGTGGCTCTCTACTAAGCCTCATTCCCTCTCCAAGCCCCCATCCCCAGTCCACCCCACACAAGCACTCACTTCCTCCCGCCTACTCCCTCTATCTCAGGGGTGTCCAAACTACGGCCTACGGCCTACTGTTGCCCGCTGCCCACTTTTCACAGACTATGACCCGCACAAGATGGTTAATTCCCAGCCTTCATTCTCTTGCAATTCTCATCTATAACACTAGATGGAGGTAGTCAGTTAATCATTGCCTTTCCATTATCAGGCACAACCTGTTTAAATCAGGGTAGGAAATTGAGTAGAATTTCAGTATTTTGTTTTACATAAATCAATACAGAACAAAGAAAATGTCCAGGAAAAAACCCAAGAAAATCACAAACAAAATGTCTCAATTGTTCACATTAGTTTAGTTGTTTTTTTGTTTTGTTTTTAAGCGTATTCAAACCAGGAAAAGTGCTTTTATTTTGTTCTCACTGCACAATTTTTCTCTTGCTTCTGCAATGCTTAAGTAGTGTAAATATAATTATTGCATCTGGATTATTTTGTTGCTTTTAGCCCTTAACACATTACCAGCTATTGACACATATAGACAATGCATTTAAACTTGGATGGGCTAGCAGGTGATCATGTTTCACTCACAAATCTGTCCAATCAGATTTGACTGGGGGAAGTGGCAGCGATCAAACCCTCGCAGTTAAATTGTGGTAGACCCTTATTACTATTAATGGCAGCCAATGAGTTAATACTTAGAAGTAACATATTTTTCTAATCCTCCTGTTTTACAAGTGAAAATGGAAGGAATTTAAGTTGGCCCTTGTGTCCTTTGAATTTTTTTGAAAGCGGCCCTCGGAGAGAATAGTCACCCCTGCTCTATTTATTCCAAGAGCCACTACAGTTCATTATTGAAGCATGACTTATTATTTTACGTCATAGAAAAGACACGTTAAGATGTGCTACTGTTTAAATTGTTTTTCAGGTGGTTAGTGTATTGCAGTTTTTTGTCCATTAGGGGATGCTAGGGAATCAGAGGAGGAAAGTAATAACAGGTAAATTTGGGATTGACAAATTCACATCAATTTTTAAAGTAAAATATATAGGATTTTTTTAATAATCTGGGAGAATTCACTTTGACACTAATATGAAATAACTTCTCTTTTCTTCTTTGAAATTTTAGTATGTTGTTTTGCCCTCATTTCCCTTACATAATATTTTAACATAATGCATTTAGACTCCATTGTGAGTAGTTTTAATTTTAGTAATCCATTTAGGTGAACAAAATAAAAAAAACAGGCATAACTTAATCTTCATACTGTCTGTTTTAAAGTACCAAACATAAACAGATTTAACTCAAAATGATTTTGTGTATTTTACCTCTAACATTTATTCTTTGTTTATCTAGTAATAAAAAACTTAACATAAATGTACTGTAAATACTATTAATTTGACTGATACCCATATGATTAATACTATTATAATTTTGTCATACCGAATACATGTATCTCAACCTATGTTTTTACTTTTACCATTTTCATACTTTGGATTTTTATAAGGGGTAGTTAAAATGAATGAATGAATGGATTATTGTGTGGAAAAATCATGTATGATTCCTTATTTAAATTATTAATGAATAATCAATATTTTATTTTAATGCAATTTAGTTTTATTTTCAAAAATATAATACAAATGTATATTCAACTATTAGGCAATTTTTCCTTTGACATTTGTCTATTATTTTCTCCCTTCCACCCCCCAATTTGAGTGGCACTCATTGGTCAAAACCGCACAAGCGAATATTGGTTGCCAGGGAACAAGTGCAGGAAGGTATATTTTTGAAAAAAATACTCCAACCACTTGGCTAAAAGTTGGCTGAATGCCTGCATAAAATTATTTGCTGTGAATGAACGTGTGTTCGTGCCAGCGTGATGCTTTATTGCTCACGTATACCAGTGTTATATGACCAATAAGGGTAAATTGCTGTTTTTTGGGAGGTTGTATCAGCCTTCCTTCTATTGCGAATATTTACAGTTCCACGATCAGGAGAAAAAAAATCTTACACTACATGGACAAAAGGCCCAGCCAAGCATTTCACTTCCACTGTACTGTAGTGAGTAAGGTGTACTAAAAATGTGTTTGATGGGGTTCATCCTAACCAAACTCATCAAAACTTGCCTTTACATCTTACTAAATTGCAAGCTAGGCCAGGTTTGTGGCATGGCACCGAATTGAAGGAATTGTTCATTCCAAAGCGGTTTTCGTAATGCGCAATGTGGCCACCAAGGGCACACTCAATTTAGGGGAATACTCGATAGACAACCATTCATGGCTACACTCATTTCTAGGGGTAATTTAGAGTTTTCAATCGGCCTACCCTATATGTTTTTGGGATATGGGAGGAAACCGGAGGGCTGACCCGGGGTTGAACCCTCGACCCCAGAAATGTGAGGCCGACATGCTAACCACTTTACCTCAAGACCACCCACAAAGGAGTCATTGATTTAAATTTTGCATTTAGCTTTTTTAATTTATTCTTTGAATGGTTATAATCTATTGTTTGACTTTAAAAACTTTATTTGATTCACCTTCAGCACCGCTTATATTCGTCATTGTTGCTGAAGCCTGATTTTCAGTGAAAGTTAAACCTAAACTGATTGCCAATAAGTCTTGGGGCACACACAGAGAAAGACAACCATTCACAATCACACGCTGCCTGCGCCAAAGTCAGGTGATTGAACCTCTACTGATTGATTTCATTTTTAAGCAAATAAACAGTTACACTATATGATAATTAAGGGGGCTCAAGGGAGATCTGCAACTCCTGAGCTGCTATGAAACAAATCCCCCCACAAGGGACATCTAATAAAGTGGACAGAACTTATTCGACCAGAGGTTAGCATCCCTTGTTATCTATACGTAGATTACCACAGTTAGGAAGTACTATAGGACACTTGCCTAAATGTGTATAACTCTGCTTCCTTATTTTGCCCACGTGGCGCATCAACTCAGTAGAAACACAAAATACAGTTAGACATCAATGCCTCTATTTGTATGTGTGTGTTTGTGTATCCAGTGTTTGCATGGTGTGTTTGTGTGTGTGAGAGAGAGAGAGAGATAGAGAGAGACGAATAGCAGATTTCTGTGGGAAGAGCCATTGTGAAAGATGTCTTTTGTTAGCAGAAATAAAAAGAACGAGAGCAGGGATACAAGCGAGGCCAGTCACTATGGTAACAGCAGACAGTTTGAGACATGAAGACTGATAGAGAGAAAGTAAAAAGCCAGAACTGCCTTTTGCATGGATGGACAAACATGTTCGCAGAGGATGTCTTCTTACCTAAGTGTGCAGACAAATGGGAGGAAATACAAATGGAGTTTCACCTAGTTTGAAAAGACAAATAGAATTGAATAAAAGAAAAATTAAATACATAGAGCAGCTGAAGACATTTTTTATTAGCATGAGTGAGTGTTTCTGTGTCTTAAAATTGGCACACATGATTGAAATGAAGAAAAAAAGCACTAAAGGAACAGATGGATAGAACCAATATTCATAAAAGTGGAAATATGTTCCTTTCATTAACCATTGAACACATTCTTTGGACTTTTTTTAATTTAAAAAATGGAGTAGGGTTTTGAATGTATCATAGTATCATTTGTATTTGTATCAAATTTGAAAGAAATCATAGAATAATTTGTTTTTATATATAGTTCAGCGATTTTTTATAAGCAGATTGTTGTTACTTGTCACATACATGAGGCTCTTCTTTATCATTTCAATCTATAAAATCAGACACTCCATCCCATCTGAATCACAGATGTTTTTTTCTTCATTTTTATACCTCCTTGCAGATTTGCACTTGTTTGGCAAGAGTAAACTTGTCTACGTCTCTCGGCTGCGCTCACAATCCTTATCCGAGCTCCCAAACACTAACCATCTGCTAGATCTGATTTAGCATATTAGCTTTTTTTCCAACCCAGTTTACCTAAAAGTTTTTTTTAAGAAAAAATGTGATAATAAATCTTCAACTGATAATGAGGTCCCACTTGTGGCATCCAAGGACCACCCTCCCTTTTTATCCTTCACTCCCCCAAAAGGAGCAGATCTATTTTACGCTCTATTTTTATGTCTGACTTTTGCTCCAATTTTACCACATTGGCCTACTTTTGAAATATTCCTGTAGGACCATGCAGCGTCCAATAGCTTTACTATTTTAAACTGCTTTTATTGACATTTGCTGTTGTTCCGCATTTGGCTTTTAATGCAACCTCTGTTGCAATTTAAAAAAAAAATAGTAAAAAGTACTGCCACTATTCTTACTAACTAGTATTACCAGTACTACTACCGTCTCAGTTTGAGATGCCCCTGCAGGCTCCTCTCCACTACTACTACTTTTACTTCTACAAATGAATTTATTTACCACATGAGTTTGAGTATTGACAGCTCTGCTCATTCACTTAGTCTTGCAAGACCAGTTTTAAAATGTTGCCAGCTCCATTCGATCTTTGTGTAGTTCAATGAATGTTTAAATTGAAGAATGGGGCCAGAGGCCCAGAGGAGCCAACTTAAATTAGTTTGATAGCTTCAGCTTGCATTTCATTGTCATGAAGCCGGAAGTGGCAATACACACTCTCCTTGCCTGAGGCGACACTGCCATCTCTGGGTGATATCAGTCTCCCCCTAACTAGAACTAGAAAACAAAATCTCTTTTAAACTTCAATGGGCACTTCACTTGATTTTATTTTTGTAAGAAATGTATGCAAAAAAATGTGTATGTGTCCACACAGCATCTGCTCTGCCTTTTCCCTTCTCTTTTATTATAGTATAAAGCACTTTGTGCTGCATATTCTATCTGCGTGAAAAGTGCTATACAATTAAAGGTTTGATGGATGGATGGAGGGGAAACTGTTATGCTGCATTTGACCTCTTAAGAAAAATAATACAAATAAAAAAAAATTGAATCGTTTTTACTTATTCCTCATTCTCTTCCCTTGATGGTTGTTTAGGCAGGGGTGTAAAAACTACGGCCCACAACAAATTATGAAAATCTTGAGTATGACCCCCCCACAAGAAGCTTGACTTCAGCCTACATTCTGTTGCACTTTGCTACGTCAACACTAGATGGAGCTAGTCACTTAAATGGTGCCTCTCCATTAGCTCAGAGGTCAAAACCTTACATGTTGAAATCAAGCAACCTGGTGGTGTAGTGTTTCACTCGCTTGTCTTCGGTGCTGGCAGCGTGGGATCGATTGCCACTCAGTGGCGGTGTGATTGTGAGCGCAAATGTTTTTTTTGTCGCTGTGTTTGCCCTACGACTGAATGGCGACCAGTTTAGGGTGTAGTTGGCTAGGATAGACTCCAGCACAAGCACCCCTAACCAGGAGAAGTGGTGTTGAAAATGAAATATGACATGTTTTCATTGGTAATTTCCTTGCTTTATATTCATTTTTTCCAGCATTCGTATTCCTCTGGATTATTTTGTTCCTTACCATCCTTAACTCATTAATTGCAACTGACAATTATAGACATAATGATGCATATCAACTTTGCAGAGTGGCATTGACTGATGGTTTTGACTGCGATAGACGTCCAATCGAATTTGGCATCAAGGGCTTGCTTTGTTTTTTTGTTTTTTTTTAGAGCGGCCCTTTTTTGAAAGTTTGGACACCCCAGTTTTAAGGTGTAAAAAAATTATCAGTGTGATTGTGATTGCTATGGTAACTCAGTGGACGGCCCTCCACTTGCTCTCCTCCTCCTCCTCCTCCTCCTCCTGCATTAATGCACCCGGTAGGAGGGTTTCTGTTCCAGCTACTGTGCCGTGCTTATGAGTTCTCGAACAGCCCATCAGTCGAGCAGGTGATCTTCACCGTCCTCCTCCTCACTGTTGGATGAGTGCATGCGGTGGAGCCACTCTGGCAACCGGCCTCGTCGACTTTCGGAGTTGCTTCGGCTTGTGATGCGTAAAGTTTCCAAGGACCTGCCGCGGAATTCTCATGCGAAAAGTTGTTTTACGTGAAGACGGGACGTGAAATGGAGTGATCTTCGCCACTTGTGCTCTTTTCAACTCTTTTTGCTAGAATGGCTCGCTTCGGAGACGAGTCCGCCCCGAGTACCGTGGACTCCGGGGACGGAGACGCGGAGCGCGGCGGGGACGCGCAGGAGTCCGCGTCTACGGCAGGGGCGGCCGGCGGAGGAGGAGGCGGTGGAGGTGCCGACGGATCGGCCGCGATGACGGCGTCCATGAGGCAAGCCAAGGCGCAGCGGGCCCGGACCATGGCTCTGTATAACCCGGTGCCGCACCGGCAGAACTGCCTGACGGTCAACAGGTCGCTGTTCCTCTTTGCCGAGGACAACATCATCCGGAAGTACGCACGCAGAATCATCGAGTGGCCATATCCTTACCGACGCTTAGTGACGTCACGGTTCAGCACCACAGACAGCGACACACCGCCTCGCTTTGGTAAATATATCTATACAACGCAATTTACTACTTTTGATACATTAGGCATGTATGATCGTCATCTAGCCCCACAACTTTTCTTGTCTGTTCTATTTTGCCAATTAATAACCTTAGATACTCTTGATTGGTTAAAATCTTTAAAACATTGCCCGAAATGTAGCCGTCTTTTTGGAACATCTAAATTTTATCTTGTTTTTTTAGTGATTGAAATTACTCAAATTGTTTTATATCATGTGTTAAACTTCAAATAGTACCTGATTGTTTACCCCCTTTTAACATTTCCTTAGTTTGTTTGAATCGCGCATGCAGACAAATTGAGACACTTCTTTTTCGAGGTCTTTTACTATTCTTTGATATTTTTGTCATATCTACTGTCCACTTTTATGTAGCTCAAAATACACAAATAGATGATTACAAAATGAGACCGCCATCAACTTGATTATTCAAAAGTGACAGTTAAATGCCCGACACAATTGCGTGCCTGCTAAATTGGAGTCAGCCGACACTTGACCTGCAATCAGTGAAAGTGCCTCTGATTGAAATTCTTCGCTAACTGTTCAACTTTTCCAGACATTTTCAATGTTTAGTTGACATTAGTTTTGTTCCATAAAAGATTGTTATTCTTAAATTTGGGTAAATACATCAAAAGTACAATATAATCAGTGCATTTTATTTTCTAAAGAGTAGAGTAATTATACCCTGGGTCTAAAATGTTGGAACACTTTTGCATTCAGTAGAGTAAAGTGGATCAAATCTTTTGGCCATCGGCCTACAATTTATCCTGTTAATGATTAGTTTCTAATATGTAGGATACAGCAAGTCTTGAAATCTTGCACACACTGAGAACAGTTTGGTAGTAAATCACGGCAAAACAATTGTTAGCCGGCAGGAATTTTCGAGCAGGCCTCAACAGGGTATCTAGTGACTGCAGTAAAATCACAGGTTTCTGGCCTGCCCCTCCTATTAGACAAACGTCAGTGCCTTTTTGACAACATTCTAACTTCCCCATTCAAAACATGGCCATTAAAATTGTGCCTCACACACCCACCACCTCCAATACATCTTATTTTGGCTGTTTGTATTTTGACATCTGGTCACGCAAATTGTGGATTGAGCACCACTGGCAAACACTAGATGTGTCATGGTCAGCTATAATTCTGTCCAGAGCTTGCTGAATTTCATTAGAGGGAACTTTTGCCAAACATTTGAGGGAACCTGTTTTTTTCTTACATAGCACAGTGACCACGAAAGCACTCAAGAAGCTAGCAAACTATGGCAAGGATTCTCTCTTGACTTTGAGAGGTTTGCCTAAAATGTGTCTTAGAGATTTGTTATCCCTGAGCAAGTGTTCGCAAAGCCTTGCTGGCATGGAGGTGTTAGTAAGACATTCCAAAAATATGACCGAGAGAGAAATGCTTCTCCCTGTATAGGCACCAAGGAAGACTATTTTGCAGAGAAAGAGTTTTTGTATAGACAGGATACAAGCTGGACAAAACAGCATCTATTTTCACATGGTAACAAGTAGTGGTATTTCACTAACAGACAGTTGGCACTTGAGTGTGGTGTAGTTTGAGCATTATTTTAAGTTGAAAACCATTGTTTTATGTTGAGGAAAAAAGTCATTCAAGAAAAGTTTCCCTGAAATCATGAGAATTGGATTATGCTTTGAAGGGAGTATGCCATGTGGTTATCTAAAAACACATACAAAAATGTACTTAATTACAATTTTAATTAACTATTTATTTATTGGGGCGGCCCGGCGGATGAGTGGTTAGCGCGTCAGCCACACAGTGGGTGACCGGGGTTCAAATCCAGGTCGGTCCACCTGTGTGGAGTTTGCATGTTCTCCCCGGGGCTGCGTGGGTTTTCTCCGGGTACTCCGGTTTCCTCCCACATTCCAAAGACATGCATGGTAAGCTGATTGGACACTCTAAATTGCCCCTGGGTATGAGTGTGAGCGTGAATGGTTGTTTATCTCCTTGTGTCCTGCGATTGGCTGGCCATCAATTTAGGGTGTCCCCCGCCTCTGGCCCGAAGTGAACTGGAATACACTCCAGAACCCCTGCGACCCTAGTGAGGATAAAGCGGTTTAGAAAATGAGATGAGATTTATTTATTGCTCGAATCAGTCCATCCAGTGAGATTGTATGATGAAATCAAAAATAAGTTGCAAAGTACACTGAAGTCCAATTGAAAGTGCTCTAAAATCCTTGAAGACGAGCAGTGCCATCTCTGCCATAGGAGAGAACGATTGAATTCTTCACTTCCTGTCAGTGTCCCAATACTTTTGCGGGAAGAGCCTCCGCACAGAATTGGAATATTGTGGGGTGCAAATGCTACACTATGTGTGTGCCAATAAGTGAGTATGTTTGTGTGCGGGTGTGTGTGGTGATCATTAGAAGCAGCAGCCTGCGGGGGAGGCTCACACAGTGTGGGCAAATGTAAGCACATCTCTGTATGCCTTATAGTGCTCTGAGTGGGTGTCGGTTCAAATCCAGCTCAGCAGCTATCCTCTACCTCCTTGCACAGGATGTGTGCGCGTTTGTGTGGTTTCTCGTCATGTAACGCACGCCCTTACGATTGTGCGTTTGGAGCCACGTTCCCTGGCCAAAAGATGCATCGTATTGGACGGTGGATCGACCCCCCACCCCCTTGTTTGCAGTGTGCCAGTCGTCCTCTGGTTACCTAACCAGTGTGGGTGAGTGGGAGCGAGGGGCTAGTGGTCAAGATTCGCTTTGGGGCCTTGGAATCAGCAGAGAGGAGTGTGGGAGGTCTTTGGCAAAATGTTGGCGTATTCAGACCCACGTTCCCTCCCGGTCCTTTCCAAGTGCAAAACATTCAGATGAATTCAACGTGATTTGGACTGGTTAACACAATGCTTCATCACGCTGTACTTTCCAATTGGCATTAGTGATTTAGAGGGTGACCATGTCTCACTCAAGTTAGTTTGAAGCTGCCACAATGGAACATGATACGCCGTGGAGTTTTCCCTACCACTTGTGAATGTCATAAAGAATACTAGTTGAAGTACTGGAAATTTTTCATCCCACTGGGGATCTTGCAGTTGTTAAGGATCATTTCTTTAAAATTTCAAGTAAATGATTGCATTTTAGATATAATATTTAGATATTTTTTTTATAAATGGATTAAAAGAACTGGATTAAAATCCCTGAATATTCATTTTTTTATAGATGTCTATTTTTGCTTTTTTTAAATATATTTTGAGATTTTACAAAACGATTTTTGAGCTAAAAACACAGAAAAAAATGATTAAAAAATTACAATTATTGATTTAAAAGGGGGAAAATCAGGAAATTAAATATACATCTATACTCTTCATTTTAATTTAATCCTAAAACAGAAAGCCGGCACTCATGATTTACTTTCCCGGGCCACACAAAATGATGCGGCGGGCCAGATTTGGCCCCCAGGCCGCCACTTTGACACATGTGCTCTAGAGAAACATTAGTAGTATCAGTACTCAACGTTTGCCCTATTGAAACAGATTATTTCCAAGACATGTATTTGACATTCATGATATTATTATTGTGTATTTGCAGTGTAGTACCGATTGGGAGAAATTGCTGTATATAACCTGTTTATTTAGATGCTAATGGAAAAATAGAGCACCCATCTGTCGCTGCTTGAATGTTTTCCATCCTCTTAGTAAGGCCAAGGTGACACTCCGGTTCGCTTCCTCCCTCCCTCACCTGTTCTTCTTATTTCACAAAGAACTTTAAAGGACTTGAAGGTCGCCATAGCGACGACCGCCTCACTAACAGATTCCCTCGCATATTCCAAAGCAGGACATTTCATGTAGACATCGTTTTTATAAGATGTCTCTTTCCTTAACTTACTGCTTCTTACGCCATTCGAATATATGATCCTGGCGACCATTACGGCAAACTGCGTGGTGTTGGCTTTGGAGCAGCACCTACCTGGAGAGGACAAGACCCCAATGGCAAAAAGACTGGTGAGTGTAAATGCGAACGGAATGATCAGCGGAATTTCAAAATATGTTTTTTACAATTCAAGCACCTCATAGTTTCACATTTTTGGGGTCAATTGAAAAATACATTGAAGATGATAAAAACAATCTGTTCCATGAAATAATTTAAACCCAGGGTGTCCAAACTTTTTTCAATCAAAGGATACCAAGGTCAACTGGAAATCTTTCTACTTTTATTTGTTAAAGAGCGGATCCAAATGATTTTTTATAATTTTACCAATTCCTACAATAATTTATGCATCAGATTTAGACCTTTAAGCAGACAGAAATGCTTTAACTAAGTGACTAGCTGTGAATTTGAAACTTTTTGTGTGTGACTTATACCCCCTTGCTGATCCATCTTTACATGTGCAGGAAAAAACAGAACCATACTTCATTGGGATCTTCTGCTTTGAGGCGGGCATAAAGCTGGTGGCACTGGGCTTTGTTTTCCACAAAGGTTCTTACCTGAGGAATGGATGGAACGTCATGGACTTCATCGTCGTGCTGAGCGGGTGAGTGACGGCAGACCGTCTCCATAGCAACCAGAATGTTTATTTTGCACAAATTGATGGTCGCCAAACATTGTTTTTAGAACGGCTTGTGCAAAGCAAATAGTCACAGTCGTCTGCTCTTGCTCAGAAATCAATGTTTGTTCTTCATTGTTGTTTAGTGTCTGAAATGTCTGCACAACTCAGGCCTGTTTTAAGCATGTCAAGTAAGAAAAACAAAAGATACATAGCATTAAACAATATAAGTAGTATTAAAATGTACATTATATACTCATGCAAGGGACATTTTGCACTTTTGCATGAGAAGTTTTGGGACAAAACATATCACATTGCAGATTTGCAATACTACTACTGTATTTTCCGGACTGAATGTCACACTTTTGCGACAAATCTTGTCATTTATTTTATTCACTCTGACCGCCAAGCTAGAATTATCCCCAAAACTGGCTATGTTACATTAACAGGTATCAATTTAATCTGTTGTTCCCTATTTTACTTATACTTGAACATATAAAATTGATTCTTCATTTCTGATTAATTCAAAAAAACTGCCCCCCAAAAATGTGACTTATACTCCATTGTACTCAAGTGCAACTTATAGTTGGAAAAATACGGTACTGACATTTGCAGCACACATTGGATATATGTTGATATTGTATTTTACAGGCGCATACTAAAAAGCTATTTTACATAAAACCTCTTCAAATGAGTGTGTATTTCGACAAAATCAATTCAGCGTTTATGCAGCTGTGGTTGGTGAAGCGAAAGATTAATTTCCGACACACTTTGTGGATTTATGTGGGTGCATTCATACGCGCCACTATTCCTGTTTCTCTGCGAAGGCCTTTGTAGTGATTCCATTAAGCTTGACCCAATGGGTGGGTCTTGAGTTTTGTCAATGAGGTTTTCGCCATTTACAGCTGATAATACGAATGTAGGAAACGTGGGTTTGCATAGAGCTGTATCCATTTTAGGTGGGTGGATAACTAGATTGGCACGTGTGTCTAAAATCTGCTCGTAGTCGCCTCCAGCGCCGCACTAAATTCACCAAGAAGCAGGTGGGGGGGATCAGCGAGCTTGAAAACAACATTACACACAATGAGTTTTAATTTGAGCGCTGGATTTGGTGAATAAATTCAAGGCAGTGGTGCACGGTGTGATGCATGCGGAACCGCTGCTGTCGGTGTTTTAAGATCACAACTTTGCACCCACGTATTTTTTTTCCTTCCATCTTTCCGCCTGACTGTTTTCCTCTCTCTTATGTAAAATAAACACACTTGTTTTTTTCTCGTTTTTTGCTTTGATATCCTATACAGAATCAACCGGTCTGCTATGCTCAAGTTTGGTGTCAATGTTTGACATCAAAAACTGGGAACATTTTTAGCACTCTGCCTCATTCGTTTCAAAGTCATCAAAAAAATTATCAAATATGATTCTAGCAGTGTCATTTCTTCTTGGTAGATGATGCGAGAGAATTTAAACTTATAATTTGCATAAATTGTAATTCATTATTTTATCATTATAGTGTTTCTAAGGCACTGCGATTAACCGAAGATTAATAAAAACTATAGTATATTTATATTATTTTGGTAATCCCCTCAAGTCTATCGTGCAAAAAAACACATTTGCCATTAACTATGAGATTGAGCAAATATATCACGTGAGGGGTACTTTTAAATTCCATTAAATGCTAGGTGGCTCATTGCATTTCTTTCCTCAAATTTGTACAAGAATGAGTCACTAATAATAGGTCTTTCTAATGACCCACTCTTGTGAAAAAGAAAGATTTAAGTTACTGCAGTGCAGCATTGATTTGGCTTGTAGTTAAATTTGGCCCATTAGATTTTTTTGTGTGGTGAATTATAATTGACAGTATTAATAGTTTCACGTGAATGGAAAAGAGATGCATTTTCAGTATTTAGTGCAACCCAAAGATCATGTTGCTTAATTTAAACCACATTTGGTGACGGGTGGCCTGGTTTCCCGCTCGGCATCTGACACATTTATCTTGTGGCACATCTGCATGTCACACGAACACATGTGCACTCACATATAGTCACTCAAATTGCATTACAAGTAAGTCAGACTTAAAAGAAAGTGTGCACATGTGTAACGGGGGCCGTTTGGGAATCCAATCGAGGCCACTGGGCTAACGCTGGCGGCATTCATTTCCATTTGGTATTAATGAACTACTAAGAGACAATCTGCTGGGACAAGAGGCTCAATTAAAAAAAAAAAACTTCATTTGACTGATGTTGGTGGCCGTATGGCAGGCAAGGAGGAACTTGACCGCTAATTGAATTTGGTTGGCATCTATGTCATGTAATCACATCACATCTCTAACTTACATCATTTCAATTTAACAGTATCAAAATAATGAGTTATTATTTTTCAGGTTATTATTGTGTCCAGTCAGGAGGCCGATATGCAATATGCTGATTTCTGCTCAAAAGGAGAGTACTGCGACAACTGCTGCGATCGTGGCTGTTGTTGGCGGTACTGAGAGTGTAGGTGGAGGTGTGTGGGAGAGGCTGCGTGTAATTATTCAGCCTCACCACCGCCAGTTTGCCACAGTCTTTCGTGTACACAATGAAGAGCCAAGAAAGACGACGTGTCAGCCTCTGGCTCAATGACAAAAACTCACTCACTGAATTCAAAAGATAAATGGCAAAAACAAAAACACAATTGACAATGGTGTTCAACTAGTAGATACAGAGTTATCATGATCACATATTTTTGACAACGACCAAACGTCCGACTACCGTTTTTCCATGGGTACTCGGACGTTTGGTCGCCGGACGTTTGGTCGCCCGGACGTTTGGTCGCCCGGACGTTTGGTCGCCCGGACGTTTGGTCGCCCGGATGTTTGGTCGCCTGGACGTTTGGTCGCCCAGACGTTTGGTCGCCGAACTTTTGGTCGCCGGACGTTTGACAACATGACAGAGAGTTTACTGTTGAAACCAGCTCTCAAAATTATATTCATGTGAGAGAGAGTTTAATATCTAAATATCTACTGTTGAAACCAGCTCTCAAAATTATATTCATGGGAGAGAGAGTTTAATATCTAAATATCTACTGTTGAAACCAGCTCTCAAAATTATATTCACCCGGGCGACCAAACGTCCGGCGACCAAACGTCCGGGCGACCAAACGTCCGGGCGACCAAACGTCCGGCGACCAAACGTCCGGCGACCAAACGTCCGGTCACATGGAAAAACACGTTAATTGGATGGCAGCAGGGCGGCCCGGCGGTTGAGTGGTCAGCGCGTCGACCTCACAACTCTTAGGTGCTGGGTTTGAATCTAGGTTGGTCCACCTGTATGGAGTTTGCCTGTTCTCCTGCGTGGGCCTGCATGTTTTTTCTCCGGGTACCCTGGTTTCTTCCCACATTCCAAAAACATGCATGGTGATTGGACGCTCTAAATTGCCCCTAGGTATGAGTGCGAGTGTGAATGGTTGTCCGTCTCCTCGTGCCCTGCGATCGGTTGGCCACCGATTCAGGGTGCCCCCGCCTCTGGCCCAAAGTCAGCTGTGATGGGCTCCAGCACCCCCTGCAATCCTTGTGAGGATAAAGCAGTTCAGAAAATGAATGAATGAATGGATGGCAGCATATGTTTTTTTCCGAAACCTGTACCTTTCCGCATGAATGGCGCCTTCACAGATCAACCATCCAATCATACTATCCTAACCAAACCTCTCTACCCTTTCCATGGAGTGATAATGAGGCAACATGACTTTGAACTGGCAATCCTGCCCGCTGCCTTTTGTGGTCAATGTGTTTGGAGTGAAGGCTATTTCTGCTGGATCCCACTCTGCTGCTCCTTCCTGGTGTCTCTCACCACACCACACGTTCACACAAACTCGCATCCACATGCGCTCACGCTCCTCCTTCCCACGGCTTTCAGGAGAGCTTCTGCGTGGGCCGTAGTTGAGCCTAAGCCACGAAATGCCTTCTGTCCTTAAATATACACGCACACAAGCAGTGTAATGGGGGTGTGGGGGGTCAAATTTGACCATGTCAAGGGTTGCATCACGCATATGCCTGTAAAGTATCTTGTCTATAGTTTTAGCTGTGCACTAGACTAAAATCAAGATGTATACAAGCATTTCATACTAGTTGCTTTCCGTGTGGAGGTGGTGGTACAATCTGTATTAGAGTGTGTGATTGTGTGTTTTTGTGTGGGCGATGCCTCCCAGGTATTTTTTTTAAACGTCTATATGCCGTATGTATAATAATTCATTCCCTTCCGCTTATTCTTACAAGGGTGCCGGAGCCTATTCTAACCAATTTATGGACAATAGGTGGTATAACCTGAACTGGTTGCCAGCCAATCACAAGGCACAAGGAGAAAAAGAACCTTGCATGCATGCAATTTGGTGTGATCAATCAGCCTACCGAATTGGCTTTTGGGATGTGCGAGGAAACCGGAATACCCAGAGAAAACCTACGCAGGCATGGGGAAAACATGCAAACTCTACACTTGAAGGATGGAACGCACCAGGGATTGCTCACCACTTGGACACTGTGTCGCCATATACGATGATAATACACACACATTCACCTTTGTTACTAACATCATTCCACGTCTTTTTTCACAAGCATTATTTATCCCCACTCTTGGCTTGTGTGACAAAAAAAAGCTGAAGCATTATTGTGGGACGAAGCTTTAATCCATTATCCCAAGATGTTCACTTCATTGTTCTGGTTATCCTTGTCATTGAAGTTTTAGACATCATGGACAAACGCATTAATCCCTCAATCTTGGAGCCTATCCTGGCTGACTTGAGGCAAAAAGCTAACTATATACCCTAAACTGGTTGCCATTCACTCATAGCGCACATGCAGTGAATAGCAATCCTCACTCACAATCACAATCACGACACCACTTAATGGAATCGATCCCTTGCCCGCTGTGCCAAACTCAGCCAAATGTACTATTACCCCATCAGCGATTAGAATGCAATAACCTGCACAAAAAAGAGAGAATGGGTCACCTTTTTGTTCCCGTTTTATATTCATTTTCATCGCTAGACGACTGCATGTGAGTAACAATCTTGTCTGTGTATTAAGGATCCTGGCAACAGCAGGAGCGCACATGAACATCCCCGTGGACCTTCGCACTCTGAGGGCCGTGCGCGTCTTAAGACCCCTCAAGCTAGTCTCCGGCATCCCCAGTGAGTCATTTACTATACTTACTCTATAAAATACTGCTTCATGACAAGAAGCGACTGAGTGAAGTGCATGCTTCCACCAAAGCTTTAACATTTGTCCCGAATATAACTGCAAACGCATTAATTAAAAGTCATTCTAGTATTTAATTTGCTTGTGTAACTGTTGGAGGAATCTTGCACAGATTTAACATTTATGCTGTTCTTACACAACACATGTACATATGTGTATGTTTCAGCGTTACCTGATTTAACTTGGCAGTCTTGACAACTAACCAACACATCACTTTTGACAGCACCGATTACAATTCAGAAATCTAGCCTTTGTACTGAACTTTTACTGTGCATACCTGTGCATTTGTTGTAAATACCAACCTTTCTAAATTCCATTCAATTGAATGTTGAAAAGAATTGTTCTTTTCCTGTTGGAATGTTTCTTTTAATTGTTTTTCTTGAAAATCAGTGAACCTTGCCCCAATTTCAGCTTGGCAAAAATTGAGCCTTTTAGCAGTGCCATTTATATTTAACCTGTTCACATGTTAATGTTTCAATTAGGTGTTTTTGGCACATTTTGCTACACGTTTTGTTCCCCCTTTCAGACATTTTTGTAATCTTTTGAATACAGCATCTATAATGTTGAACGTTTTGAACATTGATTTTTTTTCCCCTCCATTTTAATCGATGGTCATTACTAAGACTAATTATCCAATTATTCGTCCGGTTATTAAACTCTCTGTTGGAGACTCAGAATCGCAGTTCCACTTATTTGGTAATTATATTCTAAACAGTGCTTTAGGAAATTATTGATTACAATCTTTTGTGTTTAAAACACTTTCTGGACTGAACCCATTCTGCCTACACCCTCAGGCCTGCAGATTGTCCTCAAGTCCATCATGAAGGCAATGGTCCCTCTGCTGCAGATCGGCCTGCTGCTTTTCTTCGCCATCCTCATGTTTGCTATCATCGGCCTGGAGTTCTACAGCGGGAAGCTTCACCACACCTGCCTGCCATCTGTCGACATCCTCGGTATGCCTTTCATGTTGGCTCTCCTAAATTGTGAAAGTGTACCTATTTTTTTTACCGCTGGGTTACATCATTATCCTTGCATTTCAGAAAATGAAACGCCAGGGAAGGGTTGCTAGTGGGTGTGCACATGTTTTTGTTAAACAGTGGCACGTGTTCTTGCATTAAGTGTTTTGGTCGTGTCTTTTCATCCCACGGTCCATTTTGCAGCTCTGATTAAATACCTGCTGGCTCATTGCGGAGCTGTACTGGAGTTTGAAAGCATTCCATTTATGCGCTGTTTGAACGTTTCGGCTATTTGGTCAAGCATTTCCTACGCTTCTCATTTGGTTTGTGGGTGAGCTGAACGGTAGCTTTGCTGTCTTTTGAGTAAAAGGCAAGGAACATAATAATAATCAATAATAATAATCGGACATAGGCTTTGTCATCATCATTGGCTCGACAAAAGCCTAATTGTCATCATACCCAGAAACTGCGTATGACGAAATTGGTAGTGCTTCTCCATAAGGTGCGTTTTCCCGGCAAAAGACCCAAATAAGTGATAATTTCGGACTCATAATTTGGCATTCTGCCGTGATGGATACATTGCATCACCCCCCGAACGGATCACTTACCTCACTGTCTTTCACTTACCTTCAGTCAGCTAGTAGGAGGCAGATTACCGCCCAACGTCTTCATATTACCTCACCCCGAAGTTATTACACAGAAAGGATTTTGTGTCGTCCTACCGCAAGTTTAGAGTCCTGATGGATGTGGGAAAAAACTGTCCTTAAGCCTATTTGTCCGTACCTTGTGGGACCTATAGCGTCTGCCAGAGGGCAGCAGCTGGAACAGATTGTGACCAGGGTGGTATGGGTCCCCGATGATGACCTGTGCGGGGAAACAAGTCTGTTGTGAATTCCGATATATCGCATCTCCTTCCGAGAGTAATTAAATCCTGGCGACTGTAGAATAACGAACGACACCAAACTGGAGAGCATAGAGCCGCTGCGTCCGTGCGTGCCGCCATCTTCAAAACCCTGGACAGGTCACCAGCTAACATCATTCACAGCAGTGGTGGGTCTCTTTCAGGCTTTTCAAGTGCCAACAGTGGAGTGGAAGCTCTTTGACACTGGACAGATGGCAGAACATGACTTGCGCGAAAGGCGTTAATTTATGCTGCATGCAACATGGCAGCTCGTGTCCTGCTCATGTGTGTTCTGCTGTGTATGCTCATTGCCCTGGTAAGGTCAGTGCTCTTTTGTATCTCAAGTAACACTAGGGTGTTTTTTTTGTGTGTTTTTTACAGACAATGAAACGGTGGACTCTTCTGAGTTGGCGTTTGCGTGCGGCGTCAGGAAGTGTCCCGAGAGTTACGACTGTAATGACACCTGGATTGGCCCCAACGATGGCATCACGCAATTCGATAATATCCTCTTCGCCGTTCTCACCGTCTTTCAGTGCATCACCATGGAGGGATGGACGGCTGTGCTGTACAATGTAAGTGTGTGAAAATATCAACAATGGTTCTTTATATTTCATTCTATAGTGTTGTAATATCATATGAGTTACTTGGACTTTGGTGAAAATTTTGTGGGAATGCTTTCATGCTGCTCGGTAAATCCTCTAGTTTACTTCCTGCTGAATTTGGGGCATTTGCGGGTCATTTACTGTAATTTGGGGGATTTTGGATTTCGTGCTGATTTTAGATCACTTACCGGTCATTTTTTTTTATATCTGGCCAGATCCTATTTATTTGGGTGCCTTTCCGAGTCACTTGTTGTTGTCACAGACTTTTTGTCTTAGCACATTTTTTTTACTGCTTTTCCATCTCTTAACAAGGAAAAAATTCTGTGCCTATTACCAAACTGAAAACCATTATGTTTGGGAAGTATTAACAGAAAATGTGATTTTTTCTTCTTGTTGTTGCGATAAATTTCTCCTTAGACTAATGATGCTCTGGGCTCAACATGGAATTGGATGTACTTCATCCCACTCATTATTATTGGCTCCTTCTTTGTGCTCAACCTGGTACTGGGAGTCCTGTCAGGGTAGGTGTGATCAAAATCTTTTCAATGTCCAATTCCTTCTTTTCCTAACTACCACAACACCTGCTCTGAGGTCTGGTCTAGCAGTGGATGAGTTAAACTAATGATAGCATTTGAAAAGATGTCCACTGAAGTCACTACTCTCCCTGAAAGAATGAATTGGACATCTATGCTTGGTTTCTTCCTTTTTTTTCTATTACATGCATACCATCTCAGAGAGTTTGCCAAGGAGAGGGAGCGAGTGGAGAACAGGCGGGCCTTCATGAAGCTGCGGCGGCAGCAGCAGGTGGAACGCGAACTGAATGGCTACCGTGCCTGGATAGACAGGGCAGGTACTGCAACAATTTGCTGTGCAAGCTCGGCTTCATCCGCCATTTTTCGCTTGAGCTAAACTCACCCGACACGTCATTTTTGGATACGCACCGGGCGTCTGTGCTATAGGGATGCACGCACAAGCGCTATAATGGCGTCTGCGCTGGCCGTCTCCCACGCAAGTAGAGAGTGAGAAAAAGGTGATACTGACTCACTCGCTTACAGTAAATGTGTTCACATTTATGCATGTGAATTGTGTGTGCTTGTTGGTGTGGGTGAGTGTGGGAAGCGAGAGTGAGAGTTATTGCGAGAACTGAGCAGGGAATAAGAGCTCCTTCTCTCAAGGAGGTCATACGGGCCTCGGAGCGTTTACATCAGCGCCGGTCTCGTTCCCGAAATCGGAACCGTCCACTCAATGTGTTCTGTATTTCCTCAAATAGACTAATAGGCTATTGCCCCAATTCTAGTAGTCACTGGGCAGCATTCCAAATTTAATGGTACCCCCTTTTCATATGGAGAAAAAAATACTGGTAGTCATTAGAATTTCAAAGCACAAGTGCTGGGAGTAAGATGATACATGCTGCAGAGTGGGTTTGAGTCCCAGTGCTCGAAGGCATTGATGGCCCTGGATTTTAAAAAAAAATGCTGCATTGTGTCAAGCTTTGTATATATGATTTTTTTTTCTCTGACCACTGGCAGCTTGTTGTGTTGTTTTTTTCAGACTTCAATTATCTGAAAAATTATTATTCTAACACATACCTATTTAATCTGTTGATCTCCATTTAACAATTGCTACTTTAACGTATGTTTGTTCTTGGTTTCTGAGCAAATAAAAAGATGCCCTCCCAAAAATGTCACTTATATTCCAGTAGGATTTATTAATATTTGTTTTTCTCTTTATTGTGTATTCTTTGGTTGGTGCAACTTATACTGAGGTGTGACTAATATGTGAATATTCAATAATCTCATAACACTATTAGTCAATATCTATATTTTATGGATCTACTCAACCAATTTACTTTAACCCGGTTATAAACACCACCTTGTAACAATTTGTAGGATTACTGCTTAAAACAAAATTTTCTGTCATTACAGAGGAAGTAATGCTAGCAGAAGAGAACAAGAATTCGGGAAGATCAGCACTAGATGGTAAGCTATCTGTAATATCACCCTAAATATAATAAACTGAACATTTTTTGACATCTTTACCAATTATTACAATGTTAGTGCCTATAAAAGTGAAAATAAGCTTGTGCTATGCCCAGAAAACCAGACACAAAATGATAGTAGGATTAAAACACAAAATGTAGGTGTTGGTGCAATGACAATGTGGTTGGTAATCTTTGTGCTTGTCGTTTTTATTTGTAAGTCAAAGACTTAAAAGTCTGTCAGTATGTGTGTACCTTGCTCGAGGTCAATATGGATTTGAGAGTCTAATAGTTATCTCTACTCGCTGAAATTCAACAATTGAAAAAACTACAACTACAAAGTACTGAAGAGAGCCAGTAAGAAAACAGGTGCACGTCGAGGAGCCCCAGGCGATGACAAGTTAAAAGACACGTCAACTGCCAGTGAGCTTTTACTTTGACTTCTTTCATTCCACCTTTTTTCGAATGACACTGGGCATAATCGCTACTATTTACCTGTCTTTTGCCCGATCCTTACCTGGCAGGCATGTCTCGGTCCAGGATGAACTTTCGCAGCGGTCGGCGCGGGCCAGCCGCCTACCTCCGGCGCAAAGAGCGCATGTTGCGCATTTCCATTCGCCGCATGGTGAAGACGGACACCTTCTACCTGATGGTGCTTAGTCTGGTGGCTCTCAACACCATCTGCGTGGCCATAGTGCACCATGACCAACCTGATTGGCTCACCATCTTTCTCTGTGGGTGACCACTGTCTTTTTTAGTGGCAGATGGCCTTAATTTATATCTTTTACCCCCCTCCAGACTATGCAGAGTTTGTATTCCTGGGGCTGTTTCTGGCTGAGATGTTTCTGAAGATGTATGGTTTGGGTTTCCGTCTCTACTTCCATTCGTCTTTCAACTGCTTCGACTGTGGCGTGAGTGCCCCCGTTAATTGTGGCAATGGTTAAAGATGGGCTTTTCTTTCCGAATTTATTACCGCAGTTGTATTTCTAGCATGTCTGGTAAATACGTTTGTCAAAATGAACGCAGAAACAAAAATAATAGCTCATTAAACATAGCTTATTTCTTTATTGCTTGTTTGAGTGGAGAGCCAAACCTGTATACAGCTTTGCCAAAGGTGAGAATTGATTTTATTACCTTAAAAAACACAGCTGAGCTCTAAATGATTTATTCTGAATTGATTGAAATACCCGAATTGCCGAAACATGTCAATTAATTAAGTAATTTTCATAGGATCGTAATTGGGTAAAATGATATGGTTCTAAAAATTAATTCCATTTTTGACTGGGCGTTCTGGCAGCGATTGTTCAATTGAAGCAGATCATCAAATTGATGTATTTATCACAACAGACTGCTAGAAATATAACGTAACATAGATAGAAATATAATCTAATAAAACCACTACGTCATAAGTCTCTCACCCAACCAACCCTATCAAAGATAAAATCTGCCAACTATGGGCAGTAAGTATAGGTGATCCTGAACCAATTAACTTAAAAATGACCTAACTGGTGTTTTCGATGGATTGAAAATTTCAGGAAGAACGCAGATTTACTTCAACAATGACTACAAATGTCTGCAATAGGTTGGAGTAGGATAATATCCCTGTGTTTTTTTCAGGTCATTGTTGGCAGTATTTTCGAGGTAGTGTATGGCTTCTTCCGGCCCGGTATGTCTTTTGGCATCAGTGTGCTGAGGGCACTGAGACTTCTGAGAATTTTCAAGATCACCAAGTAAGTAGGACATTACTACTGCCCTAAATAGCTCCTAAACATGTACTGTAGTAGTGGTATTTTTTATTATTTTTTGCCAGATACTGGGCCTCTCTCAGAAACCTGGTTGTGTCACTTATGAGCTCCATGAAGTCAATCATCAGTCTGCTTTTCCTGCTCTTCCTTTTCATTGTGGTGTTTGCTCTGCTGGGGATGCAGCTTTTTGGAGGACGGTAGGTTGTAGGAATCTTCACTAAGAACACCTCTTTAAACCGCAAACCTTCTCATTTAATCAATTATTATATTTCCCAATGATTGCCAATTAAAGGTCAGTTTAGGTTCTCTGCTTTACCCATGGAGAAGTCCTATGTTTTGAAAACGAGCCACTGCTTGCTCATTACAAGCACTGAGAAGGGCTGTTGGTATTGTGCAGTGGGAAAGAGGCATTGATATTCCTCATGATGTAGTAGTTATTGTATAATAAAAGCAGATTAAGTGAAAATGGCTTACTATCATCCTCCGTCTATGTCATATCTGACCTAACGTTTTTATTTTCCATTTTCCCTCCGTCTAGGTTCATATTTGAAGATTACACTCCCACCAACTTTGACACGTTTCCAGCTGCCATCATGACAGTATTTCAGGTTTGGTCCAGCTCTCCTATGCTCCTCAGCTCCTCCCCCTTCAACCCATGGAGATTTCTCACCCTCGGTGCAGATCAAACCACTCCGCTCACTCTCTTGATATCCCCACCCCTACTACTCGCCCACACGTTCACGCACACATGCATGAATAAACATTGCAAACATGAGACAAATCCATCTTGTTACAACTGATGCTACCATTTAAAACCTACGATGTTAACTTGTTCCTTTATTTTTGGGACTGAATGCATCCTTTATATTCTCTCCGGGCTCACGTGGGTTTTCTCTGGGTACTCCGGTTTCCTCCCACATCCCAAAAACACGCAGGTTAGGCTAGTTGAATACTCTAAATTACCCCTAGGTATGAGTGTGAGTGTGAATGGTTATATCTCTCCTTATGCCCTGTGATTGGCTGGCCACAAATTTATGGTGTCCTACGCCTGATGCCCTTAGTTAGCTAGGATAGGCTCCAGCCCCCCCCACACACACAAATATATATATATATATATATATATATATATATATATATATATATATATATATATATATATATATATATATATATATATAGATATAGATATAGATATAGATATAGATATAGATATATATATATATAAATATGGGCTGACTTTAACCAAGTGACTATTTTGGGTCAATCAATAAACATAAATAGTAGCAATTATTATACATATACATATATATATATATATATACACACACATATATATACATATATATATACATATATACACATATATACATATATATACATATATATGTACGTATGTATATATATGTATAATAATTGCTACTATTTATGTTTATTGATTGACCAAAAATAGTCACTTGGTTAAAGCCAGCCCATATTTTTTTTCATTCTTTATTTTTTTTCATGGCTAAGTACAATGCGTGTCTATTTGCAGATATTGACAGGGGAAGACTGGAATGAGGTGATGTACAACGGGATTCGCTCGCAAGGTGGCGTGCAGTACGGCATGTGGTCGTCCATCTACTTCATCGTCCTCACATTGTTTGGAAACTGTATCCTTGATGGCAAATAACACAATATAATGTACTTTTTGTTGCATAAGTCTTTGTCAAAAGAGCCGGTAAAGGTGCTAATACGTTATTATCTAAATCGTGGTCAGACACACTCCTCAATGTCTTTCTGGCCATTGCTGTGGATAATCTGGCCAATGCACAAGAACTTACAAAGGTTTGATATGGAACGACGCATCTTCATGTTTACTCGCTCTTTAATTTCCCATGTGAACAACATTTCCCCCTAAAATGTAGCTGAATGTGGCACTTTAATCAAACATTAAGCCTGTTCACTTTGTTAGGATGAAGAGGAAGAAGAGGAATTCTTCAACCAACGGTATGCCAGAGGCAGAGATGGCTTAATATCGGAGTAAGTTAAGGGTTAATGTAAACAAATGACCATGCTGGGATGAGAAAGCCTGACTTGTGTGCTCCTATGCTTCATTTGAAAGGATGCAACTTGATTTATGTATTACAACCTGGTGAATTTTAACAGGCTATAATTACTGAATGAAAAGGATGCAGTTTTTCTTCTTGTATTATCAAATTTATGTCACAGCAGTCAAAGAAAATGACACTTGTGCTGCTAAAAACAATATTGTCTCATTCGAGCATGGACATTGCTTGGTCAAGGGCTGTGCGCATTAGTTTTGCATGTTTTACACTACCAAACTTTAAAAATTAGCACCAAATACTTGGTGGCTCAGCATTATGAGAGTTCACATTAGGTGAGCTTATTACAAAGTGTGTCAACATATGTCATTCATTCTTTTTTGTAACTCAAACAGTGGTAAAAATACAAACTACATCTGAAATGTACACCGGTTTTCTGACAATTGTATTTTAAACAATGTTTTTATTTGGATAGTGCTTCTTTTAAAAACACTTTTAGTTGGACTAAATGACTTTCCAAATTTATTGTTGCAATAGTTGCCGGCAGCCGAGTGGTTAGCATGATTGAGGGTGTCCCCCACCTGGTGCTCGTAATTAGCTGGGATATGCTCCAGCACCCCCCGCGATCCGTGTGAGGATAAGCGGCTCAGAAAATGAATGACTAAATAAATAGAGTTTATACCAATAATTTAAAAAAGTGTAATGTAAAACATATTTCTGCATACACCGCTAAGATGTTTGCTGTGCCATTTGTTCGTTGGTGTACAGTATAGATAATTTTGATGTGTTTTGCTGTTCCATCATGTTGTCGAATTTCATTCCTCTTGTAAAGTGGCACTGGCCAAAATGATATTAGCTCCCCACAGGGGAAGGTTTTAATGATACACCATGATTATACGCAGATTGTAGAAAATACTAACATCTGCTCTTGTAAACATGAACAAAGGTCAGTTTAGATCACATTTTGGACTGTGTCACCACTGTTCTGTGTATGTTGTGAAACTAATGTCTTGTTTTCAAATCATCACTCATTTATTACATGGACAACAACAGATTCAGAACAACAGTAAGTAAAACTGGATGCATCTGTCTTCTCTTCCCCTTGACAGTATTTAGATTCTGTCCTTTAGAATTAACACTTTGCTTTTGTGTTAATCCTGCACTTCCCCGTTTTTGGTCTTGTGGGTTTTTTTCACTTATCTTTCAGGTAATCTCATTCTTTTCTTCTTTTTTGGATGTCTTTATTTCTGTACCTTGGAGTACTTTCACGTATTTTCCCATTACACTTTTAGACTCAACGAAAAGGCTTGATTTTCTGGAAAGTTTCAGTTGGTCTAGCATTTTTATTTAATTATTTATTTTTACATATCTGGTTTGCTACATGAATTGTCCACCAGTAACCCAATGGTTTGACCTTTTGGAAAATGTGCTTACTTTTATTAATTTGTTACTACAAGTATGACAAGTTCTAGAAGCCTATTAGTTTAGGAAGGAGAAACAGCAGCTGTGAGGCCACCCATTCATTTTTTCCTCCAAAATATTTATTTCAACATTTCAATAATTTTCAATGCTGACATGGGACCAAATTTAGGGTTGTGCTCTCCAATGGCTTGCCTAATTAAATAAACTCACAAAATGACACAACTGATTAAGTGAATTGCCACCATTATTACTTTTTCAGCCCTAAAATGACTAGCTGTTTCTCTTTTCAACACCATTTGCTATGCTCTGCCAAACTATCTGCTAAGTTAATGCACTTTAGTTTCAGTTGATACTTGATAAGAATCAGTCTTCTTACTCATCTGTCCAAAATGTCAAACTAGTTCTTTAAAATGATTTTGAAAGCTGCCAATTATTGATTTCAAGTGTATTGTGCTCTTCAGTGGCAGAAGAAGACCCTACCTTTACAGAAAACGCGCCATCCATCGTGGTCGTCCTACCTTTCCCGACGAGGCGGATGCAGCTGCTGATGAGCAACCCATGAGCAGCTCCAATGCCTTCGCCAACCGCCGCGAGAGGCGGAGAAAAGTCAACGTGTCGGTGTGGGAACAGAGGGCCAATCAACTGCGCAAACGCCGGCAGATGGCTAGTAGGGAGGAGCTCTTCAGTAACCCAGCTGAGGAAAATGTGGAAACACCTAGTACCCATGTGCCCGCGTTGTCTGCAGAAGCTAGCCCGGGCCACCTGCCTGAGTCCCCCATGTCCGTGGGGATGCCCATGCCCGAGCCGCCGATGTCTATAACCATCCCCATACCGGAACCCCCGACAGCTGAGCCTTTGGTCAACCTCTCTGAGGAGAGAACGGGTGGCACTAACCACCGGTCTGCGGGTGGGGGAAGACACAGGATGGCCCGCAAATTCAGACCGGGTCAGGGGCCAGAAGACGGGGCCAGACACCGACGCCACCGTCACCGTGAGGCCCGTGCTGAAGCTAAGAGCTTGGACAGCACGCATACGCCACAGGATGCGCTGTTGGCCAAGCGCTCGCTCAGTCAGGAGAGAAGGATACTGGATGAAAGGGAAGAGCATGAGGAGAAAGCTGATGCAGAAGACCAGGTCCAGGATGTTTCTGGACTGTGTATTGTCAACCCATATGCAACCAGTGGAGAAGATGGAAGGTAGGCTGTTATAAAAATAGATACTTTTAAAGCCCGGGTCTCCAAACTACTCTACAAAGTATACCACATTAAGTGCATGATTACAACGCAGCCAAACAAGACGACACCCTTTCACCAATCTGGTGTCTTACAAGTGTAATTAGATGATTGCAGTCAAGTGCTGCTTGTTTTCGTAGAAATCTGATTCATTAAACTGTCTGTGCTGGATTGGTTGGAACAAAAACCAGGAACCACAGCAGCCCCTCAAGGATCGACTTGGAGGCACATGTTTTAAAGGCTCTTAATAGTGAGGTGGTAATCCATAGCGAAACGTGTATTCAATCGGAAAGAGATCATGTGTTGTGTTAGTCAGAACCGTTAGTAAGACTGAATGATTTAGAAAATACCAATGGTACCCATTGGAGACACAAGCAGTCCTATGTGCTCTCCTGAGAATATACCTGGCTTTTTTTTGTAAAATACTGTAACCTCTATCCTTTGAGAAAGTACTTCTCCCTTTGGGAAACATCGCCACACTGCCTTATGAAGATTATTTTGGGAAGAGTTAAGTCCCCTGTCTTTCCACCCTCTTGGCAACATTACCCTTTTCTACCTATAATATGTGACAGTCTAATTATTTAAATATAGTTCCTATGTTAATATTCTAACAACTTTGCATTTTTCTTTTTCCTTAGGACACCTGACATTCCTGATCCTCCTCAGTCCCAGAGGTTTCTAGATTGTCCAGTGGAGTCGGCCCTGGATGTCACGGAATATACCGTGTGCACCCTTGAGGCTGAGAAACGCACGGGTTCCCTTCACAGAAAGTCCAATCCCGAGGGATACGTTTCCATCGATATATCTGCACAACCGCTGCTAGAGTTGACACCAATGACAGGTAGGACTCTATTTTTCCAACTAGTCCGGGTTTAAACCAAAAAAGCTGTTGTGCAGTGTTCAATACCGGAGGTTGGCAATTTGGCAGAAACTAGCAGGCAGGCCCATTAGAAAAGCGGTAATTTGAGAAAAACAGAGTCTGTATTCTTAGACATTCTCAGGTGGACACATCGATTCTCTCGCACTCTTTACGACTAAAGCTTTCTGCCTTGTAGTGAAGGGTAAAGAGCTGGAGGCCTATCATTCTGAAGAGCAAGACGAAGAGTACGACACAGAAGACGAGGAACCTCCAATTCCCCCCAAACCAGTCGCACCGGACAGCATGTTCCTTTTCAAGGCTTCCAACCCGTAAGATAATTTAAAAAAAAATCTTGCATGACACAAAAAGCAAATCTTTTTCCTGTTTGGTCCACAGGATCAGAAGGATCTGCCACTACATTGTCACTATACGTTACTTCGAGATGAGCATTCTTCTTGTGATTGTAGCAAGCAGTATCGCGCTGGCCGCCGAGGACCCTGTATGCACCAGTTCAGAAAGAAACAAGGTATAAAAAGATTGTTGTGCTGAGAAACATGGAAGGATGGACGACTCGTTTGTTCCAAAACACGCTATTTGTTTTGACCCTCTTCATTTGTATAGAATCATCTAAAAAAAAACCTTGCATGTACCAATCATATTTGTTGGGCCTTTTTTGAGTTCTTCTCTTTCCTCTAACATACAGTGTGTATTGCCAAAGCATGCACATTTGGTTCATTCAAGACTCTAGGTTTGAGTTTGGAAACTCAAAATGTCATCAACAAACGCGTCGGTCGTGAGTGACACATTTGGTGTTAAACTCACACACGTACACAGACACGCGGGCAGACGGTGAGCATGTGTTTCCACCAAAAGAGCCCTTTTTGCGATTTACGTGAGAACTAACTATTGTGATTTTAAACGTAAAAGAGCTATTTTCTTACAATATTGAGATTGTGCTCTAATATCCTTCTGCAACACACCACATTGTTTTGTCACATTATTTCAGGGTGTAACCCACCTACAGCTCATAGTTATCTGGGGGAAGGCTCCGGCACCCCCACAACCCTCGTGAGGATAAGCGGAATAGAAGATGAATCAATGCATTCTGGATTTGAACCTTTTTAAATACAACATATTTGTGCGTTTTCCTGCTACCCCTTTTATTGTTTGTGTGATTTATTTTTTTGCTTTTTCAATTAGGTGCTCCGTTATTTTGATTATGTCTTCACCGGGGTTTTCACCTTTGAAATGATCATCAAGGTAGGTGCCCAAAAACATTGGTACTCGGACGTTTCGTCGAAAGACGTTTGGTCGACCGGACGTTTGGTAGAACGGACGTTTGGTAGAACGGACGTTTGGTAGAACGGGTTCGCGAGTCCCGAGGTTTGAGTCACGAGACTTTCATTTGTTTAACCCTAACATTATTCCCTCAATGTTAAATAATAGTCATTAAATCCCTATTCACCCAATGTTAAAATCGATCAATTGCATGCAAACCCGTTCTACCAAACGTCCGTTCTACCAAACGTCTGGTCGACCAGACGTCCGGGGACCAAACGTCCGGGGACCAAACGTCTTTTGACGAAACGTCCGGTCACGGAAACATTCCAGGCTGTGCAAACATCACTGTGGTGTGACTCAAATGGCGTGTGTCTATCTCAGATGATTGACCAAGGCCTTATCCTGCACGATGGCTCCTACTTCCGAGACATGTGGAACCTCCTGGACTTTATTGTGGTGGTGGGGGCACTCATTGCCTTCGCTTTGACGTGAGTCACTCGATAAACGCCTGTCTCCCGGTGACTAACACTCTGACTCACAACGGTTATATATCACTTTTCATTTTGCCTCAATGACGCAGGAAACAGCCAACAATTTGCTATTCATGTTTAATTGTATTGTGTCATAACTTAAAAGTATTTTTTCTGTTGTCTACAAGTGTAACAAATAACCTTTTTTGAACTGTTTTGCCTTCTGTTGTTAATTTCTCTGTTGTGACTTTATAGCTGTGACGCTTTCAGCTCACAATGTCTCTCTCTTTATGCCTCCGCCTTCTTTTTCTTTGTTGTTCCTGTGGATTTTGTCTCTGTGGGGGCAACCAGGAATGTGATGGGGTAAACATTTAATTATGCCGCACTAATCACTGTCATGTGCTTTGGTCTGGCTTTGGTTGTTTAAATCGGTGCACTTTTGTTTCATGTTTTCTTTTGTAATTGCTTGTTGTTTAGGATTCCAGTTCATTTAGGCCCAATTTGTCCATAAAGACACATCAAAAAAATTCACACCCAAAATCATTTGTGTTTCATTGTATTTTATTTACATTTTTACGTTGTTGTCCTGGTTAAACTATCCAAACTTGATTCTAAACATCACAATGCAACACTCTGAACAGAAACAACAAAGGTCGTGACATCAAGACTATCAAGTCCCTCCGTGTTTTGAGAGTCCTGAGGCCACTAAAAACCATAAAGAGACTCCCCAAACTCAAGGTATACATTGGCACTCTCACACTTTAAAAATATCGAATTCCTTTTAATAATGATTTAGTTCTCTTATGCTCTCTCTGTCTTGGTAGGCCGTGTTTGACTGCGTTGTGACATCACTGAAGAACGTCTTCAACATCCTCATCGTGTACCAGCTCTTCATGTTTATATTTGCCGTCATTGCCGTGCAGCTCTTCAAGGGGAAATTCTTTTACTGTACTGACAGCTCCATGAACACAGAGAAGGAGTGCCAGTAAGTGCATTCAACAAAACCAAAACACACGTCCTTGTTTTCTTTAAACTCATCTTCATCAAGTCGACAGTGAAAGGTTGACTACGTTCATGCTCGAACTGAGCCAAATGGGATGTTTTTGCCTTTAGCTGACTTGAGTCAGTTGTGAAAGCTCAAATCGCATTCATTCCTCTTGCATACTTCCCATCCTCAAAATGGTTGCGGGGGTTGCTGGAGCCTAACCCAACTGTCTTTGGGCAAAAGGCAGATTGCACCCTACACTGGTCGCCAGTCAGTGGGAATCGAACCCAAACTGCCTGCACCAAAAGTCGGGCTGATATCTGATATTTTCAAATCTGACTTAGTATGTGTTTTGGCCTATGTGCTTTTAAATCTGGCATGGGTTAAAATTTTCGGCAAACGGCTATGGTCTAAACCAGGGGTGTCAGACTCAGGTTGGTCGCGTTAACGTCAACTCGATTTCATGTGGGCCAGACCATTTTAGATATAATATTTAGATTTTTTTATAAATTGATTAAAAGAACTGGATTAAAAGCCCTGAATATTCACTTTTTTATAGATCTAAAACAATGTTTATTTTAGCTTTTTTATATATTTTTAGATTTTACACAATGATTTTTGAACTAAAAACAGAAAAAAATTGATTACAAAATTACAATTATTGATTTTAAAAGGAGGAAAATCAGGAAATTTATTATACATTGATACTCTTCATTTTAATTTGATCCTAAAACAGAAAGTAGGCACTAATGATTTACTTTCCCGGGCCACACAAAATGATGCGGCGGGCCAGATTTGGCCCCCGGGCCGCCACTTTGACACATGTGGTCTAAACAGTCCAGTCATGAAAAATCTGAATTTATGTGATGACGATGGATTTGTATTGCTCTGTAAAAAGGTCGATGGCAGTAGAATCAGAATGGCGGCACGCATTGAAGGGACAGCAAAGTGTTACAGTTAAGACATACCATATTTTTGGGAATACAAGTCACACTTTCTTTTTAATATGGATATATGTTCAAATTGTCTTGGCCTGCGTCTAATACGCTGGTGATTTTGTTTGTTCGTTTTGTTTTTATTTTTTATTTTTTTGCAAGCTGTGAAATTTCTAAATTTGTGGAGATGTTCAGAGGTGATTTTGAGTAGGAAGACTTTAATGGATTTGGTTGTGTTTTCGGAGTGAGACTGAGTTTGGTAAATAATTGATATCGATTTGTTTAGGCTATAGTTATCCGAAAAAAAGGTTAACATGTTATGTGCAATGCCTTCTTTTACTCTTTCTCTGCATGCGTGTGTGAGGCGTCTCGTTATTGATCTCCATTATAAGTCTCACTTTAGGAACGTTTTGTACATTAAATGAAAAGAGTGGTCTGAACACAAAAATATCTGATTCACAAAAAATCTGAGTTATGCATTAAGACCTACAGTGTGAAAATAGCCATTATTATCATAGGCATCTTTTATAGAGCATTTTTTCATGCATTAAATGTTTTATGTACTGGTACATTAAAGAAGGTATACTGTACATGTGCACGCCGCAGGGGTTACTACATCGACTACACCAGGGACAAGAAGGAAGTAAAGAGGAGGGAGTGGAAGAGACACGAATTCCACTATGACAATGTCTGCTGGGCCCTCCTGACTCTCTTCACTGTCTCAACTGGCGAAGGATGGCCTCAGTCAGTGACTTTATAGTACTCGTTTCACATTATCCAGGAAAAACATACCCTATTTGAAGTCAATAAATAATGCTTCTTCCTGCCAGGGTGCTGCAGCACTCCACCGACGTGACGGAGGAGAGCATGGGGCCCAGTCGAGGCAACCGCATGGAGATGTCTGTTTTCTACGTGGTCTACTTTGTGGTTTTCCCCTTCTTCTTTGTCAACATATTCGTGGCTCTGATCATCATCACCTTCCAGGAGCAGGGTGACAAGATGATTCAGGAATGCAGTTTGGAGAAGAATGAGGTGCGGCACACACCATTGTGAAGCACGGTATTAGAAAAATATGGATTTTTTTTTCCTTGTTTCTTTCAGCGGGCCTGCATTGACTTTACCATCAGTGCCAAGCCCATGACACGCTACATGCCTCAGAACAGACAAACCTTCCAATACAAGCTTTGGCATTTTGTGGCGTCACCTTCTTTCGAGTACACTGTGTTGGTGATGATCGCCCTGAACACGGTGGTCCTAATGATGAAGGTAAAAATTTTGCAACAGCATTTACACAAATTGGAGCCATTCATTTAACGACGAGACCTTTAAGTTATTTTATAGTGCTATGCATTAAAATTGTGATATTATACTTATTTATTATGTTGACTACTACTTATTTATTTATAATTTATTTATTGATTATTTAGTATTATTATTTATTGATTATTTATCTGTTTGTTTGTTTTTGTTATTTGGGCACTTCCCTACTTATTTACGTTGTTGACTACTTACTTATTTATTTATTTATTATTTATTACTTATTTATCTATTTCGCATTTATTGTTATTATTTATTGATTATTTAATTGTCTGTTTGCTTCTTGTTGTTATTTGGGCACTTTGTGGTGAAGCTTTGAATCTCATTATACTTGTTTAATCACAATAAAAACATTCAATTCAATATACTGCAATAGTTAGCAAGTATAAATTGTATATGAGTATAAAGTATAAATTTATATATGAATATATATATATATATATGTATATATGTATATATATATATGTATATATACTATATATATATATATATATATATGTATATATACTATATATATATTTTTTTTTCCCTAATATTGTAATGATAAAGTATCGATATTGCAGCATGCCTCTTATCCTAATTCTTAATTCTGCAAATTAGTCAGAGTAATTCACTCAACATTTTGTGCAAGCATTTCATTTTAATGAAGCCCCCTTTTTTATGTACTTTAACACATCATATTCACGGTTAAAATGGATTCAATCACATCACTGGCAACCAATGAAATATGTAGTACGCGTGGGTTCGACTGCCCTTTAGTGTACAAATTTCTAAGCTCACAGAAAAATAGGTGACTGTGATGGCGTCATTAGTATCCTTTCTTCTTCCTCTGTTGCTTCAGTATCACTCGGCACCCACAGCCTACGACACAGTCCTGAAGCACCTCAACACGGCATTCACTGTCCTCTTCTCCATGGAGTGTATACTGAAGATCATGGCATTTGGTTTCGTGGTGAGGAAAGTCGCACAAATAAAACTGAAATCACTAATAAAAATGTGTTCTTACATTTTAGTGCCATCATTTCATTTTCCACAGAACTATTTTCGAGACACCTGGAATATTTTTGATTTTATTACAGTGCTGGGCAGCATCAGTGAGATTGTGGTGGATTTACAGGTGAAATCAAAGCTTTTTAAATAGCTTCTATTATTACACGCTCAAGATTGAATTCCACATTTGCCTCTTCCATTTCATCCTCGGCTTTAGTCTATGAATACCATCAACATGAGCTTCCTGAAGCTCTTCCGAACAGCCCGCTTGATCAAACTGCTGAGGCAGGGTTACACCATTCGCATCCTCCTGTGGACCTTCGTACAGTCCTTCAAGGTCAGAAATCCTTACCTCCCTCAGGGAGATGAATTTGGCTTTGTTGATATGCATTTATTTTGTTAGTTTTCTTCATTTGCCAGAATTTTAAGGCGATATTTTAAGAGTATGGTAGTTACATACATGATACGACACACGATTTTCGCACCGCAATCACTTCTTGCCTTTGTTTCCAACAGGCGCTTCCTTATGTATGCCTGCTCATTGCCATGCTTTTCTTCATATACGCCATCATCGGAATGCAGGTAAGACCTCTACTTGGCTCTCCACAGTGCAACTTCCAAAGTGGAATAATTTGGGGCGCAACTAAAATCGTAACGGTGGTTTCCCTCAAATTTCAAATGGATATGAAATTCGAAATAGCTGAGATCCAATGCTTCCTTTGCCACTATTGATGATCGTGTGCGGTCGATTGGTCTCCGGTCTTTTGGTCCCCGTCTTTTGGTCGCCGGTCTTTTGGTCGCGGTCTTTTGGTCGCCCGGACCGCGACAATGGGCGACCAAAAGACAGGCGACAAAACAAGGTAAAACAACACGGTCTACGCATCAATAAAAGCCAACAATGGCCATGAGCAGTTTCACTGAGCCGACGTGTGAGTGTATAAGAGTTTGTATGTACATGCGTTGTCCCTTTAAGAAGCTACGTCCATCAGGGTCTTAACAAGAAAAACCAAAAACAATAAAAGTCCGGGAAATTTGGAGCTTTTCTTTAGCCTAATAATTACTAGGGCATTAAGTATGACTAAATAGTAATTCACAGTTTGTATTTAGGGAATTTGAGCAACGATTTAAATGGTAATTATCAATAACCTTCCGGGCGACCAAAAGACCGGCGACCAAAAGACCGGCGACCAAAAGACCGGCGACCAAAAGACCGGTGACGAAAAGATCGGCGACCAAAAGACCGGCGACCAATCGACCGTGTACCATTGATGATGAGGCATCCAATCATCTTTCGCAATGTATTTGGATGCAATGTCTGACCTGAAAATTGTCTTATTTCTTTCCAAAGGTGTTTGGAAACATCAAGCTGAATGACGAAAGCCACATCAATCAGCACAACAACTTCAAGACCTTTTTTGGCGCTCTCATGCTTCTCTTCAGGTGGTCCTCAGGCCGAGCTGGGTCAAATGGGTCGTACAGTGTCGTACAAATGGGTCGCTCACTGGTCTTTATTCTTTCAGGGGTGCAACGGGGGAGTCGTGGCAGGAAATCATGCTTTCTTGTCTGTCGGGTCAGGAGTGTGAGCCGGATCCCTCCATTGCTCCCTTCACCTTGTCTCCGGACCATGAGGGGGGTTGCGGTACCGACTTCGCCTACTGTTACTTTGTCTCCTTCATCTTCTTCAGCTCTTTCCTGGTCAGAAACTACTAAACGAGGCGTGAATACTGATATTGGTCCAGTGTCTAAATGCACTTTCTCACTTGTAGATGTTAAATCTGTTCGTGGCTGTCATAATGGATAATTTCGAGTACCTGACCCGAGACTCTTCTATCCTCGGGCCGCATCACCTGGATGAGTTTGTCAGGATCTGGGGAGAATATGACCGTCTGGCATGGTGAGCTCCATTTTGGGTGTCATCTGTGTTTAGAAAGTAATTAAAGCCAAGTTGAGGAAATTTGTTTCACTTTTTTATTAACTACTAATGTTGTTTTATCACTTTTAACTTATTGGCTCCCATTGTCATTGTCAATAATACACATCCAAAACATTTTATGTGGTAGGATTGGTAGAGAATGATCAGGATAGTTAAATTATTTTTAGCTGATAGGTTTTTTTCCCCATTCATTGCAAATTTTGTATTTATAATATGTATTTATATATATATATATATATATATATATATATATATATATATATATATATATATATATATATATATATATATATATATATATATATATATATATATATATATATATATATATATATATAGTATATGTCTCTTCGTTCCCTGCGATTGGCTGGCCACCATTGAGAGTGTCTCCCGTCTGGTGCCCATAGCTAGTTGGGATAGGCTCCATCACCCCCCGCAACCCTTGTGAGGACAATCGGTTCAGGAAATGAATGAAAAAAAAAAACAACTTTTAATGCGGGACGATTATTTTCAGCCTGCTTTTCTAGTTGGTTCATTTTTACTGTCTTGACTTATTCTATCTTTCTTCAACAGAGGGCAGCAGTTGTAGTTGAATAGTCTTCAGTCATTTTTAAACCAGTGACATTACAGATCCTTTCATGTCCTGGGTCAATGAAATTGTTTTATTTTTCTGTTCTTATTCCTTTTTATGAAGTGGACGCATCCACTACACCGCCATGTATGAGATGTTAACTCACATGTCACCTCCACTGGGTTTGGGCAAAAAATGTCCTGCCAAGATTGCCTATAAGGTAATGAAAAAAATGTCAAGGGTTTCAACATTTCAATGTGACATTTATAACTAACTCCCTTTCTTTCAATGTCACTCAGAGACTGGTGCTGATGAACATGCCGGTGGACGAGGACATGTCAGTGCACTTCACCTCCACACTAATGTCGCTCATACGTACGGCGCTGGACATCAAAATAGCTCGAGGTGAAATTCAGACGCCTGTCGTCTGTGTGGTATAACATCTTTCTAAATAACTAAACATTTGGGAGTTTGTTCGGCACAGGTGGCGAGGACCGCATTGCCTTGGATGCCGAACTGCAAAAGGAGATCAGCATCATCTGGCCCTACTTGCCCCAGAAGAACTTGGACCTCCTGGTGCCCATCAACAAAGGTGGGGGTCTACGGCCGTAGCGTCAGCAGCCGTGTTAGCGTTATC